>NC_053022.1:381979580-382110887 GCF_003073215.2 Triticum urartu | reverse complement strand
GAATTCAATAGTATTCGTCATAAAAGAGAGCCAGCACAAGAAGTATCGAGCATGGTGCGATTGTTATCAGAAAGCCGAGCATATAAATTTTGAATAATCATCTCTCTTGAGAGCTCATGATTGGGGCATGAATATAACATTGATTTAAGCCTCCCCCAAGCTTGAGCGATGTTTTCTCCTTCGCGAGGCCAAAAATTATATATATAATTGCGATCACGATGAACAAGATGCATAGGATAAAACTTCTCATGAAATTCCAATTTCAATCGTTTGTAGTTCCATGACCCCGTATCATCACATAGCCTATACCATGTCAATGCATCTTCCCTCAAAGATAAAGGGAAGACCTTCTTCTTAACAACATCTCCGGGTACACCTACGAGCTTAAATAATCCACAAACTTCATCAACATATATTAGGTGCTCATCGGGATGCATTGTTCCATCTCCTGCAAAAGGATTAGCTAGCAGCTTTTCTATCATACCCGAAGGAATTACAAAGCAGGCATTTTCCTTTTCATTTTCATTTTCATTTTCAGTAGGTTCAGTAGGTTGAGGAGCAACTCTTTGCTCTATGGTCGGGGTGAAGATACCCCGAACAAGCCCCTCAGAGGATTACTTTCCATAGTAACAAGTGACAGTAAATTTCAGCACACTATATAAATTTTTCCTTACCAAATTCCACCTACCAAAGGCGCTTCACTCCCCGGAAACGGTGCCAGAAAAGAGTCTTGATGACCCACAAGTATAGGGGATCTATCGTAGTCCTTTCGATAAGTAAGAGTGTCGAACCCAACGAGGAGCAGAAGGAAATGATAAGCGGTTTCCAGCAAGGTATTCTCTGCAAGTACTGAAATAAGTGGTAACAGATAGTTTTGTGATAGGATAATTTGTAATGAGCAACAAGTAACAAAAGTAAATAAAATGTAGCAAGGTGGCCCAATCCTTTTTGTAGCAAAGAACAAGCCTGGACAAACTCTTGAGAGCTCATGATTTTTTCCTCGTCGAAAGACTTCATATAGCAGAAGATGGTCATCGGAGGGCCACCAGGGGGGCCCACGAGGTAGGGGGGCACGCCCCCACCCTCGTGGGCAGGGTGTGGCCCCCTGGTGAACTTCTTGCACTCAGTATTTTTTATATATTCTGAAGTTGACTTCCGTGAAGTTTCAGGACTTTTGGAGCTGTGCAGAATAGGTCTCTAATATTTGCTCCTTTTCCAGCTCAGAATCCCAGCTGTCGGCATTCTCCCTCGTTATGTAAACCTTGTAAAATAAGAGAGAATAGGCATAAGTATTGTGACATAATGTGTAATGACAGCCCATAATGCAATAAATATCGATATAAAAGCATGATGCAAAATGACGTATCACTGCCGCCCGTGCCGGTGCTGAGATGGTTCTCAGGTTCGCGATGTCTTGGCATCCGGATCTGTCGTTGGACACGTTGATGGGCCAGCGAGCCGACGCGGAGAACCAGCTGCGGGCGGAGGCCGAACGGATCGCAGCCGGGGCCAGCTACATCATCGGCTTTGCCATTCACGACGAGTTCCAGCCAGAGCGGATGGAAGACGGCGGAGTCGTGGCTGCTGATAACTACGGCCTGCTTCTAAACGACCCGGTGGGCAGCTCCGAGGAGACGGGCGTCTACAATGATGATGATGCCGGAGAGGAGGACGCCGGCACTTCGGTGAACCCGAAGGCCACCGAGGAGGAGCCGGCAGCTTCGAGACCCGACGCTGGGGATGTCTGAGGCTGCCCTGTTAATCTTAGTAAAAACTCCTGTTAGGTAGCGGGTCCACCCACCCACTAGGGGTGTTCGGTTGTAATGAACTCTGGCCTTGGGCCTGTCTTTTAAATTTGTGATGTATATATTTTGTGGATGCTTGCACTTTTTCCTTTCGTTTCTTGAGCCGTGTTCTTGCGGCCTTCCCCTCTTGGGCCTCCCCCCCCCCCCCGCGAGTCTGACGGTCAAGGCTCCGGTCTGTGACAAGGAGTTTAGCCTTTGAGAAGAGCGTGTGGTACTTAGGCTTTTTGAAACGTTGAGCACGAGCGAAACACCCACTAGGACGGTTGGCGGCAATCCGGCGGGGCCGGTTGGCGAGCAGCCGGTCGTGCGGCAACTTGAAGTGTCGGGGCCGGGTTGGGCAATCCGGAGGTCCTTTGACTTAGGATTCGTGGCGTGATACGTCTCCAACGTATCTATAATTTTTGATTGCTCCATGCTATATTATCTACTGTTTTGGACATTATTGGGCTTTATTATCCACTTTTATATTATTTTTGGGACTAACCTATTAACCGGAGGCCCAACCCAGAATTGATGTTTTTTGCCTGTTTTAGGGTTTCGAAGAAAAGGAATATCAAACGGAGTCCAAACGGAATGAAACCTTCGGGAACGTTATTTTCTCAATGAACAAGACCCAGGAGACTTGGACCCTACGTCAAGACACAAAGGAGGAGGCCACGAGGTAGGGGGCACGCCTACCCCCCCCCCCCGCGTGCCCTCCACCCTCGTGGGCCCCCTGTTGCTCCACCGACGTACTCCTTCCTCCTATATATACCTACATACCCCCAAACGATCAGATACGGAGCCAAAAACCTAATTCCACCGCCGCAACTTTATGTATCCACGAGATCCCATCTTGGGGCCTGTTCCGGAGCTCCGCCGAAGGGGGCATCGATCACGGAGGACTTCTACATCAACACCATAGCCCCTCCGATGAAGTGTGAGTAGTTTACCTCAGACCTAAAGGTCCATAGTTATTAGCTAGATGGCTTCTTCTCTCTTTTTGGATCTCAATACAATGTTCTCCCCCTCTCTTGTGGAGAACTATTCGATGTAATATTCTTTTTAAGGTGTGTTTGTTGAGACCGATGAATTGTGGGTTTATGATCATGACGTGCTGGTGCTTTGGCCTGTTCTCTTTGATGTTGAAATCATCAACACATTCATTGATGAGTGGTTTGATAACCCAAATGTCAGCTTTGATGATCTTTAGCTTCCGATTGGCCTAAGCGTCGCCTTCCACAGAGGCATTGCTGCTGAGCTGGCTCTAGCTCAGAAGATTGTTGAACTGAAGCATAAGATCGATTATGAAAAGGCTCAGTTCAAGAAGCACATGGCCAAGCTCAACATTGAAGACATTCAGAACTTCTAGACCATGATGCATGAGCTTAAGGAAGCTTTCTGAACCAAACATGAAGAAGTCAAGGGTTCTCGTGAGCGCATGAAGGATCTTGCCGCTAAATGTGTCCAAGGATACAATGAGGCTGAAAAGCGCAAGGCCTTGGGGCGACCAGGGATCGACCCTCGAATGGCGGCCAAGAAGAAGAAGAAGCCAACTGTGGCAGAACCTGAAGCACCAAGGCAGGAAGTACATCCAATTGTCTTCCCAGCTAGTATGACAGGCTCGAAGCCTAAGGTCCCCGCAGTGGCTTCTGAACTGAAGAAAACAAGGGCTGCTGAAGCTGAAGCCAGAAAACGCAAAACCAAGGGCACTACTGATGATGCTCCTCCAACCAAGAAACGCAAAACCAAGAAGAGAGATCGGGCTGCTCCCACAGAGCCCCTTAATGTCGAGCCAATCTCAGTGGCTCTTCCTGAGTCTGAACACCGAGAGCGCCAGTTGATAGTTCATGAGCCTGCTTCCACAGAGGCTCCTGAAGCTGAAGACAGTCCAGCTGTTGACCCCACCGCAGCTGAAGACATTGGTCCTCACGACAATGTTGAAGATGATGAAGTCCTTCCTCAAATCGAGAACCAGTTGGTATCATCGCCTGTGCTCACGCACAGCGAACTCATCAGCATTGGTCGTCCTCTGACGCCAACTGCTCAGGACGCATCATGGGCTAATCACCCACAACGACAAGACACTCCAAGCTCTCCCCAACCGCAAGCTACCCCACCAGTGCAAGATGACGATGACTTTGAGGCCCAGCACACTCCATCTCCACAAGCGTCGCCAGCATTACGCAGGCTTCACAAAGGACCAAGGCGCCAAGTCACTCCCACTATGCACGTGTCTGAATCCGAAGCCAAAATGGCTGAAGATATTCTGGCTACATCAGCCGATGAAGAAGAAGCACCAAGAGTTGCAAGAGTTGCTACACCCTCGTCCCACCAAGATGTTGTTCTCGAGGATAACGTGTCCGACCCTCCAGCTCCTGAAGTGGAGGTTAACAACCCTGAGGCGGCCACCAACATCACCGCTGAAGCCAATGACGTCGTCATGGCTGAAGCTAATACGGTGCCTGAAGCTACTGCGGTGCCTGAAGTCCAAGCATCTGAAGCCACTGCAGCATCTGAAGCCACTGCAGCACCCGAAGTTAATGCTGAAGCACCTGAGGTACAAGCACATGAAACCAATGTGGCCCCTGAAGCCCCTGAAGACAACGCCAATGCTACTGTTCCCCCTCCAAGACCTCATACAATTGAGCTGGCATTTGATCGTGGTCAGCCCGTTATGGTCCGCTGGCCCGTTCTGGTTCCTCCACCTGCTGCGGGTCCACAATTTGAGTATCATGTCGAGCACAAACCTCAAGTCCAAAAGCCCAAGCCAAGACTTCCACGATTCCCAGGCACTGCCACTTCACCTGGGGTCTTCAATGTGAATGGCTTCGTGGCACATAATACCTTCTTCAACAGCTCCAAGAACCCTTATACCAGACCTCACATTTCCTCAGAACGGTTCTGGAGCTATCAACAGCACAACTACTATTCATGCGTCCTATACAATCAAGGGCGCATATTTCCACATATGTGCCTAGACTCTGAAGCTATAGCTGGCCTGCCCTGACTTGAAGAAGCGTTAGATTGCTTTAGAGATGCTGGTCTGTTGTAGTTTGTCACAGATAAGGAGCACTGGAATGAAGAGCTTCTGCTACAGTTCTATGCAACTCTCCACATTCGAGGCTACAACAGGGATCCAAAGACTTGGGTCCTTGAGTGGATGACAGGCAATGTCCATCATGAAGCTAAAGCTCTTGATATCATTGAGCTCACAGGCCTGCCCACTCCTGGTGAATACTATGAACCAGGTTGTCAACAACACCAAAATGCCTTGGAAAGCATCTTTCAGAAGCCAGAACCCAGCATGAGTCAAATGCTGAGCATGATGAAGCCTCTGCCTCACGACGTTGAATACCCATCTGAGTTCTTTGTTGAAGACCTAGAGTACCTGCCTCGCACCATTTACCATATCATCAGGAAGACTCTATGGCCTGTCAAAGGACATTCATCTGCAGCGAAGCTTGAAGGAGCAATGATGACCTTGGTTTTCTATATCTTCAATGGCATCAACTTCAATGCTCAAGACTTCTTCATCAGGCAGTAGGCTGCATCTGGCTCCGACATCTTCGGGTTGAAATTCTATGCTCCATGGGTCATGCGTCTTATCAAGCGTCACTCCACCTTCAACTATCAGCCGTCTGCGTGCAGTCATCTCATATTCTTGCCAGAGGTTGATCTGTCAGTTGAAGCTATTTACCCAGAGCCGGCTAAGGATCCCATTTATCTTCACAATGTTGATCACCAAAGCTTCACCCAGCCTATTGAAGGAGTTCCAGCAGTTTCTCGTGTTTATCCTCTTGCTGGTAACACACGTGCCCCTCGCGCTCAGACTGACGCCACTGGTAGCACCATTGTGCAAAGGCCTCGAAGACGGTCTCGTGTCCTAAATGACCGAGAGCTTCTCGTCGCGCTGCATCAGAAACAGGACAAACATCATGACTGGCTTAAGCGTCAGATGCAAAGCCTCTTGGTGGATGTCAACCACATTCGCAATCTTGCCACCAAGAATGCCTTTGTCACTCATGAAACCTGTCGGAGGTCGTGGAAGAGTTTGACCCTACTTAGTGCTAAAGCTGATCTGCAAGACGATGGCTTCACCGAACGGTTCAAGTTTGACTCAACTCCTCCCTGAAATGCTCACTTGCATCGGACTCCCTCACTTGAAGACTCTGACTACTCGTCCTCAGCTACGACCATAAATGCCAGAGTCATCGATGACAAAGATGATGCAACTTCACCTCCTCCAACTTCAGCGCGTGTCGACACTGCACCAAGTTCCTCTGCACCACCGGATCTCAACGACGGCCCTGCTGCCTCACCTGCAACTCATGGGAACGAGTAGGTGCTCTATGTCTTCAAACCTTTTTTGGTCCTCACTAACAAAAGGGGGAGAATCATATGAGTTGATAGTCTTCAAGCGGGTCAATATGGGTGGTTGCTTTATTTTTTGCTACTTTTGCCAAGTGCTTACAACTCTCGTTTTCGATACATTTGGTTCTTTGAGTTGTAACACTTAAACTCGATGGTCGTTTGCTACTTATTTGCTATTCTGTGATGCGATGATAAATCGCGCATTGCGATGATAAATTCCGCACTTAGATCATTTTGCAGACGTCCATTTTTCATTATGCATGTCATTATCTTTGTTAAATCATATCTTGCATGATTAATTGTCATCATAGGCTGAAGAGGATCTCCACAAGTACAACCTGCATGTGCATTTGCATTCCAAAAGCAAATTACTAATATGCACATCTTCAGGGGAGCCCTTGCAACTTATGAAGACAATACCCTATCCTTTACAATTTCACATATTTTATTCCCTGTTAAAGACTTCAACCAGTTTGTCATCAATCACCAAAAAGGGGGAGATTGTAAGTGCATCTAGTGCCACCCCTAGTTGGTTTTGGAGTATTGACGACAAACCTGGTTGAGGGACTAATGTGTTTGTGAGAATTGCAGGATAACACAGGTAGAAGTCCCTCATTGATTCGGTTTTCCTACCGGAGATGACCCCTAAAAATGTATGAAGACATTGAAGTCAAAGGTGGGATGTGAAGACATTCACATTGAAGACTATGACAAGAGAAGACAACGTGTGAAGACTATGGAGCGCGAAGACTTAGTTGTTTCGTCGTTCTTTTTCTTCTTTGTTGAGTCATAGGAACCACTGTACTGTTAAGTGGGGTCCAAGTGAACCAGTCAGAATGACAGAAGTGATGCTTAACCAAAATCCTATGTCTTCGAGCGAAGACAATGAGAGCAAATCTTATCCAGGGCTGGGTGAGTCAGCTTTGCTTGTAGCTCAAGTAAAGTTGACGTGTGTGTTTGAAATCTGACCGTTGGAACACGTGTCAGTTCCTTAGTGACCCAGGGTCATTTCGGACAAATCAGGTCAGGTTGCCTAGTGGCTATAAATAGCCCACCCCCTACAACCATAAATGGTTGGCTGCTCAGAGTTAGTGCACGGCTTTTGTCGTTTGAGAGCAACCCACCTCGAAGCCTTTGAGAGAGAATTCCTTGCGAGGATAAAGCCCTAAACACCCAGAGCCAAAGAGTGTTAGGCATCACTTAAGTCTTCCTGTCTGTGTGATCTGAAGACTTATTACACTTGAGGACTATGAATCCTCCAGCCGGTTAGGCGTCGCGTTCTGAGCATCCAAGAGTCATCGTGGATCGCCGGTGAACGAAGTCTGTGAAGGTTTGGAAGTCTACCTTGAAGACTTACCAGAGTGATTGGGTGAGGACTGGGTGTCCTTAGCTCAAGGGGAATAAGGTGAAGACGTGGTCTTCTGAGTTGAATCTCATCCTCCCTAACCAGACGTACAGTTGTCATAGCAACTGGAACTGGTCCAACAAATCATTGTCTTCAACAAGTCACTGGTTTCATCCTTCCCATCCCTTTACTTACTGTTGGTCCTGGTGAAGTCATTGTATGATTGCATTATCTTTTGTCTTCACTGAGTGACTGCTTGTTCTGATTGGCTTCACACTATCTTCCTACCTGATCTATACTGCCTAGTTGCTATTAGTCATTGTGCTTTCACTTCATTGAATACTTGACTATGGCTTGCTTAGTGTAGTCTACCTTCCGCTGCATGGTAATAGGTTTATTTCTATCGTTTGTCTTCGAAACTTCCATGTTTTGAAGACTTTCATAAAAATCGCCTATTCACCCCCCCCTTTAGTCGATCACTAGCACTTTCAATTTTGATGACAAGTATTTCCGGACAGAGGGAGTATTTGTCTTTTTATAGATTTCAACAAGTGACTATGACCGGACCTTACCAACATACTCAAAAAAGTAGTCTATAATTTTGATGTTACCCTCTTTTCTTGGCGATGCAGTGCCATCTGGATACCTCATAAATATCAAGGACAAATTTGACCCCTTCCTGAAAAGACATACGGAGCAAAATGAGTGAATCTACACTCTAAAATATGTCTACATACACATCCGTATGTGGTAGTCCATTTGAAATCTGAAAAAGACAAATATTTAGGAACGAATGGAGTATATATAAGAGTAGACATGGAGATATATCTCCAACATGGTCTACAACAAAAATGTGCTGGGCTGGTTAACACCAGATGCTCGCAACGCGATGACATGAGTTCGAATTCTGTCTTTTAACTTTATATTTTTATATTATATATTACTCTACTTATTTAATATATACTTCTTTTGCTACTGTACTGATAGTGGAACCCATAGAGTACTTACAATACAAGATTAAGGATGGACTTGTTTCTTTTTAACTTTCTGTACGAAGCTGTAGCCACCCTGCAAGTCACGTGTACACTGTACATGCAATTAACTTTTTATAGAGGGACAATCATACGGGCAATTAACTCAAATGGATTGGATGTCACCAACATAAAGAGCATCTCCAACGGCAGCCAGCGAATTTCCTCCCGCTTCCTTAAGCGGAGGACGACATCAAACGCCAGCAGCATACATTTTTACAACTCTAATCAACCAGATGAAATTCGTGCAAACACAGACTAATTTCATATAAGCATGAAGGATTTCGTATAAAAAAGCCGGATCTTCATATAAACATGATGGATTTCATTACATTTACATGAACTAAGAGGTGCCAATCCGGCTCTCTTGTATAATTAATACTCCCTCCGTCCGGAAATACTTGTCCTAGAAATGGATGTATCTATACTTATTTTAGTTCTAAATGGCCGCCCGCGGATCCCTTTGTCTTCCTCATGTCCATCAGACACTTGCGGGGTCGACGAAGGTCCTCAGAAGAGATGAAGCAGCAAAGAAACCACCGGAATCCACGGTCGTCGCCTCGGCGGTGGCCTTCATAGGTCCCAAGTGGCGGCGGCCTCCCGTGTTCTACTTCTCCTCGATGATGGCGGCGGACACGGAGAAGCTGGCCACCTTCTCGTCGCTTTCCACGCACCCGGCTTCTGTCTCTGCCTGCATGGTGCCGCCGCAGGCACGGGAGGCGCGCCCACAGACACGGGAGGCGCGGCCACCGCAGACACTGGTGGTGCGGTACGACGCGGCAGCGACGGCGCCCGTACCGGCGTGCTCGCCACCGTGCCGGCGTGGAGCAACTCGCCACTCCTCATCGAGCTGAACTGGAGCGGCGAGTTGCTGAACCACGCGCCTGCTTGGGGCGGCAACTGGCTCCGTCGGGCCAAGCGAGGTTGGTGAAGCACCGAGCGGTCTTGCCCGTATCCGGAGGGCTGGGCGGGCCACCCAGCCGGGTAATATGCCGGTGAACGACTCATCGGAAGCCATCGGAAGAGTGGAGAAAATGGTGAAGGAGGAGATGGGGAAGCGGCGGAGGGGTGCGATTCTTGCCCGCTGTCTGTCTGGCCTCGTGTAAATAGAGGGCGGACGGTAGGAGCTTGGCCGGCGTTTGGCCTCGTTTAAAGTTTAAACTGAGGGCGGACGGGAGGAGCTCGGCCGGTGTTGCGTTTAATCCCGGCCCGCTCATGAACGGACGTGTGGCCGGAGTAGGATTCTTGGTTTGCATGCGGGTTTAACGGAGGGGTTTAATGGAGGCGCCAGGCGTGCAGCGGGTGGCACTATACTATTCGATTTGACAGCAGTAATGAGCCGACAAGTCACAAAGGCCCTCGCCTCTCGTGAAACCGACCGAGCTAGACTGCCCCGCCCTCTAGCCTTTTAAAAAATGTGTGTACTCCACTTTTGTACAGTAGTACTATTAAAAAGGCTTGTCACAATAATGGTGTCCAACATAAGTGCACAACCCACCCCTCAAATAAAACTAAGCACCCTGGAATTCTTTGACAAAACTAAGCACCCTGAAATTCTTTGACAACTAAACTGCTGGCTATATGATGTTGGCCATATATATTGTATGTATATAATGTGAAGAAACGAGTGGTTTTCGTGAGATGACTTAATACTCACCTAGACGGAGGGAGTATTCGATTTGACAGCGGGTGGCGCAGTTCCCGATATGGCTTTAATGCAGACGAGGGAGGGAGTAGCGGTTCCCAATATGTTGAACGGCCAATGCATCCTCCTTCAATTAATGCATGAGGGAAGTAATGGGAAGAGGTCCGGGAAAAGAGGATGCACGATGTGAATGCAACGCAGTTTTCCCTCATTGCCCTTATATAAAGGCGCTCCTCCATTCCAATGCATCTACCACATCATACGCACCTAAGAATTTGCCTAAGCACCTACACTAAGCGCAAAAGAGCTCACTCCAGACCCATGGCGGCGATGCGCGTGAGCGGCCAGCGGCTGCGCCAAATGGTCCACGACGCCAGCCTGCGGCATGGCGCCAAGGATCGTCTCCAGACGGTGTTGGAGACCGACTAGTGGATGGCCGCCATCGACGCCAACTACGACTCTCAGTTGGACCAGATGATGATTGACACCAGCAACAAGTTCACCGTCATCAAGAAGATCGCGGACGACATCGCTGTACTCCTCCAGCCCGCGCGCCCAGGCTCCTCATTGCCTGCCATCCTAATCGGCCTCCATGGCCGGAACCTCTTTCAAGCACTAGTGGCCCTGCGACTCCCCGCCGACGCCATGAAGGATGTCCACCTGGAGGTCGCGCTCGCCACGAGGCGCCTCGCCCTGCAAGAATTCGTCGACCTACACATCCACGTGTACGAGCAAATTGTGTACATAGGTATCTACAAGGCCAGTGAGGACGCTACGACGTTGGCCTTCCTCAACCGGCTGGAAGCCTTGGATGCCTTTGCTGAGAAGCACCTCGACCTCGCCACAAAAGCCGCCGCTCCTTAGCCGCCGGTCGGTGGCCCGGCGCACTAAGTTGAGGAGAAGGAGGTCGTACGTTCGTGGATCCATCTTTCTTCTTCCCTTTTGTAACCACCACTGTGATCGCATCATTGTGGCCTTAATTCTTATTGTGTTGTTGCATTCTCGTTCCGGTCAATACCGACATGTGCGATCCCTTTGCTTAATTATATGCATCACTGTAACTAGTACTCCATCCGTCAATTTATAAGTTGTGCTTACCTTTTCCATCAACTTCGTGCAACGCGTGGGCATCTTGCTAGAAACACTATTCCCTCCGTCTAGGTGAATAAGTCATCTTAGATTGTGTGTATGTCATGTGGGGCCTTAGTGTAGCTTGCCTAAGGTGTGGCTTGAACCAAACACTCACCTAAGTTAATCAGACTTGCCTAACCTTACATTCCACGAGATTTTGCCACATGTTAGAATCCAGAAAGCTCCACATGTAGAAGCATAATGCACAAACCACCAGAATCTCATGCGTGCAATGCACGTGTACCTTACTAGTACTAGTTGGTAGGAGTAGTAGTAAGAAACAAATTCCAGTTTTGGCACGAGCTCGTACTGCGGGAGCACCACAAGGCGTGCCGCAGGAGTTACATTTCCCTCTCAGGGCCCACGGGACCGAACTTCAGTGGCTTAGTGCCCGGCCTATGAGTCAATGACATGCGGACCTTAAATGCGGCTGGCCCACATGTCATTCTCATGGTGGTGGCGTGTTTCGCAACTCACTCGTTCGAGATGAACCGGCCGGTGGTGGCGTGGCCGTGGCGAGGGTGCCACAGCTGGGCATCGGGGCGTTACGAGGCGTAGATGGCCACACCGGCGGGTACTACCTATAGTACATAAGTACTCCAACTGAGGATTGATGCCCGGGACGAAATGTGTCACAGCCGCTGGATGAAAATTCGATGGTGCGGGAGTACGGATCGGAGCACAGCAGTGGAGCAGGCAAACCGCGTCCAATCGGGTGTGTTTGTGCTAGAAAGTTGATGGTCGCCGCAGTTCAGCTGGCCCGCATGTCATGCACACAAAGGCAAAGGAGCGGTGGGGCCGAGAGGGATGAGGGGCATGTCGGGGGGATGAGGATCCCCTGACGCGAACAATCCTATCATTCTGTCACTGACATGTGGGACCCATAAGCGTGGGTCCCACCTATCAGCGAAGGAAAGGCAGGACAAGGCAGTGATAGTCACGTCAGAGGATCCATGTCCACGTCGGGGGACGTCGTGCCGTGGGTTGGAGCGGCGTCATGGGAATCGCGTGTGGGTGTGGTAGTGGTAGAAACAAGAAACGTGATGGTCGCCGTGGTTCAACTTCCATGGACAAGTTGTCATGTCTGCTGACACATGTATATCAAAACTAGAGTGTTTATATTTCAAGCACGTGAACAAGTATTATTCTACTACTTTGGATCCATTGCAACGCACGGGCTAGCACATTGGTAGTAGTAGTGTCCATCTCTATCTCTAGAGGCCTTCCCTCGTTCATCCTTTTCTCTCACAAGATAAACTACTCATACAAATGCATCTTGATGTTCCGTGGAATGCACGAGGATGTTTCCTTGGGGGTCTCTCCAGCGCGGCGTGGCCGCAGTTGTAAGTTGACGCCCCTTGAGATGCCGACGTTGAGGGGCACTCGGATTTCCTCCGATGAGTAGGTAAGATGAGTTTGATCACGTAGTAAATGCATTCTAAAGACTACTTCCGTGTCCATTTCCTAATTCTCCCCCTGCCTACTGTTTCACAGGTTAGGCTCGGTGCGAGTGGAGATTGGCCTGCATATGTACGGGAGGGTACCAACATCAATTTGCACAACATTTACAACGGTGAAACCGTTCCCGTAGAACCTTTGTCCAACATTGGGATCAGCCATGCAACGGGCCACCGCATGAATTGGTACGATGGAACCACGATGAGATTGAATAAGATAGCACGAACCTTGCACATGGCGGCCAAAGGCGGACCATGCTGTCTGCGGCCGATTTGTTGCCGTACGAGTAGGAAGACGTTGTGCTCCTTTCTAACCGCATCTTCGCAGTGACAAACCTGGGGACTTATTTTGTATGGGACACATCCTACGATATACTCCCTCTCTCCCAGTTTATTTGTTTTGAATCTTTTCGTTTTATAAGTTTCAAATTCAAATTTAGAGCTCCCCATCACATGTTGAGATTACAATGTCCATTAAATCGTTGCGTGCATGTATAGTAAAGAAACAAATCTCGAGTTTGGCACAAGTTCGTGCTGCGGGAGCACCACAAGCCCTGGCGCAGGAGTTACATTTCCCTCTCAGGGCCATCGGGACTGAGCTTCAGCGCCTTACTACACCTACCTTTGAGTCAATAACATGTGGACCCGATAGGTGACTGGTCCACATGTAATGCTCCCATAGGCAGAGGGGCAGTGGGGCCAAGAGGGGTGAGCCGCAGGTCGGGGGACGTGTGGTTTCATGGGTTCGAGTGGCGTCATGGGAATCACGGGTGGTTGTGGTAGAAACTTGATGCTCGCCGCATTTTAGGTCTCCCACATGTCATGCACACAAAGGCAGAGGGGCGGTGCGGCCGAGAGGGGTGAGGCGCACGTCGGGGGGTGTGGTGCCGTGGGTTGGAGAGGCATCGTGGGAATCACGATATGAAACGTGATGGTCGCCGTAGTTGAACTTCCATGGACAAGCTGTCATGTCTACGGACACATGCACTGCATACCGATCATTAGAAGGAGTAGCAGATAAAGCTATATATGCGGATAAATAGTTCCTTATAGTCAAGCGGACCCACGCTACTACTCTGTTCCAAAGACATGCACACCATCGAAATAGTCCATCTATATCAATATACACCGAGAGGGAATATTTTTTTACAAGAGAGGAAATAGTTCATCCATCCATAATGCCCTCCTGCTGGTGCAGCCTTTTCTTCTTCTTCTTCTTCTTCTTCTTCTTGTTGTTGTTGTTGTTGTTGTTCTCATTCTCTGTGGGAGATGGCTTCGCAACAAGCTCTTTGGACCTTGCAGCTATCTCGAAACTCACACGGGCATCGAGGGCAGCATATTTTATCTAGTCGTACGTCAAGGGATAATTCTCCCATCCAGATGACCTTAATGCCACTGTCTCGTCACCCTTCTAAAGATTTGTACCGAGCACAAAATTTGCTACGTCGAATAGGGATGGTGTCTATTTATCACAAACTTCTACATGAATTTTGATTCTGGTTTGTAGGTCAGCGATGCTATTCAAATTAAGGTTGTACGGCTCCAGCTTCTGTTTGTCCCCTTCGATGGCTGCCCCACAGAAGTATACGTCCTCCCGAGACAAGAAATCGTGAAGCTCACCTGGTATGGAGGGCGAGTGTATGATGTGGTACACCAAAACTTCATCTTTGAGGCACAGCTGAAGGACGGCGGCGCGCTGGATCTTCCCAGGGGCACGCTCCGTGTACTCTGCGTCGAGACCGATGGCCCTCGTCTCGACCTTTTCGAGGGAGTTGGATACATTGTTGATCCACTGCCGAACAACCCTTGGGTGGACGGTGACGGTGGCAACTATGCGCATCGAACCTTCGACGAGGACATGTTGGACGCTAAAAACCTGCATCTCGATCTCTATCGCCATTGGGAACCGCTGGAACGGAGGGCTATGGTTTGGAGAATTAGGATTAGATGGCTAGTCTAACTTAAGTAGTAGATGATTATTTAAAGAGGTTAAAACAATGTGAACGCAGTGGGGTTTGGATGCAAATGAAGACGAAGGGGAGGTGAAGAAGCCGAGGAGAATCGGTTCCCGATGGAGAAGTAAATGGGAGAAGTGGCGTGCAGGCAGTTGATTAGATGGCTAGGTAGACTAAACGAAAAGGCTATGCGGGTAGACTGATGAGTCGTACCTGTTCGTGTACGTGCCCATCCTTCCTGATAGGTGGGACCTATGCAAACAGATAAAAAAATGTGTCGTAATTTTTTTTGAGCGCGTGAGTGGGAGACACAACATTCTCTGGTTAAGGAATACTCCCTCCGTTTAGGTGAGTATAAGTCATCTTATGAAAATCAGGTTTTCCCAAAACCTTTAGGCGTGGAGCATTAACTTCCTGCTTGATCCCCTCCCAGCCTCGTTAGCCAGCGTTCTCTTCCTCTGCTACCGCGTTCTACCTTTCCATTTTCCCTCTTCTCAAGTGTGGAACGATCTGCATGCCGTCCTTGATGCACCAGAACGACCACTGCATGCATCGCGGCAGAGCGTTGATTGGGCATGCACGAGAATTTGGTTCTGCTCGCAATATGGATGATACCTAAACGATGAAGTGAACAGGCATGCTAGCACGGGAGACATATTTACGCTATACAATACTGGAGTACTCATGTACCTACTACTACTACTACTACTACTAGTAGTAGTAGTACTAGTAGTAGTAGTAGTAGTAGTAGTAGTAGTAGTACAACTGTGGTACACTTGATGGTCAAAATACTATTCCTCCGGTCCTTACAATGAAGTGACAACACCCTGCGCCTGACACTAGTCCAGGCGGCGTGTTCGGGTTACCAAAGTCAGCCTCACCATGTGCACAGTGCAGTCTGTCACCGCCGCTGTACAGCACATTGGCGCCTCGCCTCGTCTCCCTCTCCGCTCCCATAGCACCACTCCATCTCCATCTCCTTCTCCGTCTCCATCTCACTGTGCCCTCGTGTATTGTCGCCTCACTCACCTCCCCCGGTACCACTATTCCCTCGCTAGCCGCTCCAGCACCGACATCCTTCTCCCCCATAAATCAAGCCCCCTTCCAAACTCCACCATGGCCGAACGCGAACCGCGCAGCATCCAAATGAGCCGCGATTGGAGCAATCTCCCCAGTGACATCCTCGACCTCTATTGTTCGTGTATGGATATGTTGAGCGCCCTGCGGCTGGCTGCATGCTCGAGGGACATGCACACGGCCATCATTGAAGCGAGGCCTAAGCTTTTCAAGACACCCTGCTTGCTGCTATCTGGTCTTGCGAAATTGGCTCACCATGATACGAAGGCGTGCATGATGCCCCTCGACTTCAATCCGATCTCCATTAGCCGAAACTTCTTTGCAGGTATGTAGTGGGTCGCCGTACATCATTTCCCTCAACATCAATCCGATCACCATCGCCCAAAACTTCTTGGCAGGTATGTACTGGGTCGGCATGAACTCCCACTGGATGGCTGCTGAGGGAGTCCTGGATTAGGGGGTGTTCGGATAGCCGAACTATACCTTCAGCCGGACTCCTGGACTATGAAGATACAAGATTGAAGACTTCGTCTCGTGTTCGGATGGGACTTTCCTTGGCATGGAAGGCAAACTTGGCGATGCGGATATTCAAAATCTCCTACCATTGTAACCAACTCTATGTAACCCTAACCCTATCCGGTGTCTATATAAACCGGAGGGTTGTAGTCCATAGGCAATCAACTCCATACACAACAATCATACCATAGGCTAGCTTCTAGGGTTTAGCCTCCTTTATCTCGTGGTAGATCTACTCTTGTACTACCCATATCATCAATATTAATCAAGCAGGAGTAGGGTATTACCTCCATCGAAAGGGCCCGAACCCGGGTAAAAACATCGTGTCCCTTGTCTCCTGTTACCATCCGGCCTTGACGCACAGTTCGGGACCCCCTACCCGAGATCCACCGGTTTTGACACCGACATTGGTGCTTTCATTGAGAGTTCCGCTGTGTGTTCAGCAAAAGATCGATGGCTCGCCTGCAGGTCAACTGCGACTTCGGCATCTTCGTCACCAGCTCGACTGGTCACCTTGGTTCGACCAAGGACTGCACCCTATCTCCGATCGTCATGTTCGGATGAGGGCCTTCATCAACGTCGACTCCGATCTCTATCAAGATTATGGAGGAATCATCCAGGGATCCCGGGGGCTCGACGTCAACATTGCCCTCGGGCGACCGTGCTGTTTTTCTGGACAGCGAACTTGTATCCGCCGCCACCGCCTCCTCAAGTGTCGTTTTAACGATTGCTTTGGTAGGATTGTGCGTAATTGGGTCTACAACAACCCTGGAAAATTTCGTCGAGTTCCGATGGAGGAATCTCCGGCAACCCGCGATATACCGGAGCACTGTCAAATCTGGACGGGAATCCGGACGAGTTTGGGGCGTGGTGTCCAGCTTCTAGCTCGGACATCCTTTGGGAGATCCAACCGTTGATCGGCTGCGGAACTCCTATATCTACCAGCCCTCCAAATTTCAGCTCGATCCGACCGTCCAAACTCCAGGAACCTTCCGATTAGTGCATCACTTTTCGGATCTGTTTTCTGCGCGAAAACGAATCCGACCCGAGTTTGTCTTTTTTATGAACGGGATTTCGGACATCCTTTTTGAAGGAAGTTTTGTATGGGGTATTGTTTTTTGTTCCCGAACACATTCCACTAACTTTAAAATCTTTTGAACATGATCTTCAATATCATGCTGGTGTCAAACCAGTCCGGCAATATTGCTCCACGGCTGCCGACCTGCGCTAGACACGTCGTCACTTTATTGAGCCGAGCTCAACTTCTTCGGATCATCACCTCGGCAAGCCGAACAACAGTTCGGCATCGCAAAGAATAAATGATCATCAACATCGCCGCCCCACGGTTACCCGGAGCGGGCACACCGGCATCGCCGCACGGTCACTTCATCAAGCCGGCATTGACCACGTCACGACCTGCATCGGCAGGGCCGCACTATTGCCCCTCCGAGCCGGTGTCCATCATGTCGACCTACTTCGACATCTCGGCTGGACCGGGGGCTTCATCATCTCTTCATCAATATACTCCGGTAACGGGTGTGCGGATCGAGTCCCAGTTTTGGGAATCACCTTCCTTCGGATTGCTACAACAAATAAACTAGGTGCTATTAATCCTAGTATTTTTTGCTTGTCTGGGTTCAATTTTTCCCAAGGAATTATTACTCCGGTTTGTCCATCATATGTACACAGGTCTATCAAAAGGTGGCCGCATTAACGACGGTCGCATGGTGGTCCGGTCAGTCTCCGTACATAGTCCGGCGAATGCCGCATCCGGAACTCGGACCGACCTGTGAATTCAGGCTTTGCCACGCCCTTACCGCATCACGCCGACGCCCTGCATCGACATGGACTTCGGCGCCAGGCCATATTTCTTTTATTACTCACTTTGCATAAATTATTGATTATGCAACGATTTTTTTATTACTATTATTACTATTATCTCCGGTTTGCACTATTTTATGTGGCACAGGAAATTGATCCAACCGGAATATATCCTTTGGCGTCACCTCGGCTGGACGGGGGGCTTCATCAACACTTCATTACCCCATGCCGGGGACTTCGGCATCACTCTGCCGGCCTACATTGACCGTGCTACGTCACCACTTTGGAGTGCCGAGCTCTTTGCTCCGCCACCTCGGGACCGGCTTGGGAGATGGCACCTTGTCCCGCATCAAGCTCGGACCGCGTCATCAATACCGAACACATTAACCAGCTAAGTTGCCTTCATGCTCAAAGTTTTAAATTTTTAACTTGTGTTCGGCTCGACCAAGCATTATACTTTTTTGGAAAAAAGTTGCTTGTAAAATTTTTTCCTTGTCCAAACCTTGTTTGTGACGCATAAATTAAAATACCCAATTCATTTGGGGGCTTCCTTCATGAAGCTTTTCCTCTTGCATATGATTATACTTGTACGGCTTCGTTCCTTGTTCGTGTATTACGCCACAATATGCACCATATTGACTTAAGCGATTTGCAAGCTGGGTTGCCTCGCTCCTGTGTTTACCCCTACGTTCCCGATTGTTCGGCTAGGGAGTAAAGGGAGCACCTCTGCGATTGTCGCGATCGGGTCAACCGAGCCGAACCTCGGACTGGGTGAAGCCGAAAGCTAGCGCTCTTATAGTTTTCAATGATGGTCGGCACACAACGGAACTCATGAATACAAAAAATCTATTGCACAAGTCTCATAATAACAATGAGCACCGAAGAAAGGTATCGGTGGGGGTATTATTTTCTTCGAAGATGCTTCTTACACTTTGCAGTAATATAGCATAAGTTCCCTGAGCGCGTTTTGTCTGTTACAGCCTTATGGCCTGGTTGCCTGGTTATTGGAAACATTGTCGATATTCTCGACAGATGGAGTACATAACACTTTCCGGTCCTTGACCGAAGAAGGGAGAAGCCGACGGTCGGTTAAGACGCGTTTAAAGTTCGGTTGAACATAGATATGATATAAGTACTTCGGTGCATGAAATCATTCTTTTACCCAAGTCACTTGGGGGCTCTTAAATTTATATAAGCCGTTTTATAGTAAATGTGTTTTCTTCTTGGTCGTTGCAAAGACTTTTTCTATCGCTCCTTTTTCGACGTGAGTGTGTGGTCAATAGCCCGCCGTAGGCTGACCCGCTTGAAGTCTTGAGATCGGATGTGTAATGTTAAAGCACAACGGAAGCACTCTTTTTTTTCTTTTCTCTTTTTTTTCTAAGACCAATTTTCGGATTGGCACCAAACACTTGATATTGTTCGGACGTCATGTTTTTACTGACGTTTCTTGGTTTTCCAAGCCTTTTGGCACTTTTAAACTATTTGTGCTTTTCCAGCATTAGTCTCGCAGTGCAACGCCGGACACCTTTAGGGATTCGGCAAAAACATTCTCAGATATTGCTATATATGCATCGGTTTCGAATTGTGTCTTCGGTCAATAGTTGGGTTGCCCAGCTCCTGCGCTTGCCTCCTACGTTCCGCTTTGTTCGGTTAGATGTGCAAAGGGAGAACCACTGCGATTGTGCTTCCAGCTCACATGGTTAAGCGCCTCAGTGGAGAAAGCCGAAAACTGACTGTCACAATAAGCGTAAACTGGTCAGCGATCCGATGACGGTGTTAAATGACGGGCCATCCATAACAATGGCCGAAGTGTTTACGGCTTGACCTCGGCTGTCGCCGAACACTACCGGGGGCTATTAACTAGCCTCCCAAACTAAATCCTCGATATTTTGCTCTTACATTGGAGCTGAGGTTTCATGATCATGCTTGGCATGACAACCCAAAGAAAGGAACCGATAGCGGGACTATTTTCTTTGGAAGACATTTCTTATGTTAAACAGTAATATAACTCTCTGCGTACCTTTGTTTATAAAACCGTATGGCCAGATTGCCTTGTTTGTTGTAAATCTTTGCCCTCATAAAGGCTTTATAAAGTAGGACAAACACTCCTCGGCTACTGGCCGAGGAGGTGGAAGCCGATGGTCGGTCAGCAAAGTTTTGTACAATGCAGATCCGAGCATTAATGACGTAAAGTACTTGGATACATAGAGTCATTACACATAATTTGTGATTTTACTATGGATATTGATCCTTAATTCGGCCACCCGTGCCCGCATTAAGGCTCGGGGGCTACGGGGCTTTGGGCTTATTATTTACAAATATTAAAGGGGCACATTGATCCCCTGATCTGGTGTTACCACCCGACCAGTGTCTCGGGGGCTACTGCATTGCTTGTCCAATGCAGAAAATTTTATGTGCAATATAGTTTCCGAGGAGATTTTGATCCTCAGGTTGGTCGGCCGCACCCAACCTGAGTCTCGAGGACTGAGCACGCCGCTTTTAGTGTCCCGAAGTATTCTGCCGAGCTAGGACTTGATCCTCAGGCCGATTTTGCAAATCAACCTGAGTCTCAGCGGCTACGGGGATCAGCGGTCTTATGTCATCCTTCATCTGCATCTCGGGTTTTAGACCGATACCCACCTTGAGGGCTACTGGCTATACATCTCGGCACAGAATAAATTGCACCAATCAAAAATATTCACAAAAATCGGCCCACATTCGGGGTGGTGCACCACCTCGGAAGCAGTCCGGCATAAAGCTCGGGCGCTAGTGGCTGGCTCCATAAAGGGCATTTCCGGCATTAAGCTCGGCTAAACTCCTTCAACTTTTTTGAACCAAGGTGATATGACACCTCGGATATAGTCCAGCGTTGGAGCTCGGATACATTCCGGCGTTAGAGCTGGGAAGCGGGCTTGGGCGCTGGAGCTCGAGTGCGCGGAAGATGGATAGGCAAAGGAGGAAGAAGGTGTGGGTAAAAAGGTGGATCCTTATCCCTTTATATGGGCCGATACGGCTATGCGTCCCCACCAGCCTGATAAAACTCGCTTGCCTCCCAAGCGTCGTGATAAATGGCGCGGTTGGGTTACCCACGTCTGTATTGATGAGAATCTCGTAAATGGGGGACACGATCTCTGCTTTGACAAGATGTGCCAAGGAAACCGCCTCGCAAAATGTGCTGAGGCGGAAAAGTAAAAACGATTCGAGTAAAAGACTTGGCTGTAGTGTGATGACGCACCGCGGAATACGTCAGCAGATTTTATTTGTGTTAATATTATTCTCTCTATGGCAATATGTGGAAGCTTATTTTGCAGAGCCGGACACTACTCTTGGTGTTTACAATCTTCTATGAAGGACTTGGAGGAGGAACCCGCCTTGCAATGCCGAAGACAATTTGCGCGCCGGACTCGTCGTCATTGAAGCCTGGTTCAGGGGCTACTGAGGGAGTCCTGGATTAGGGGATGTTCGGATAGCCGAACTATACCTTCAGCCGGACTCCTGGACTATGAAGATACAAGATTGAAGACTTCGTCCCGTGTCCGGATGGGACTTTCCTTGGCGTGGAAGACAAGCTTGGCGATGCGGATATTCAAGATCTCCTACCATTGTAACCGACTCTATGTAACCCTAACCCTATCCGGTGTCTATATAAACCAGAGGGTTGTAGTCCGTAGGCAATCAACTCCATACACAACAATCATACCATATGCTAGCTTCTAGGGTTTAGCCTCCTTGATCTCGTGGTAGATCTACTCTTGTACTACCCATATCATCAATATTAATCAAGCAGGAGTAGGGTATTACCTCCATCGAGAGGGCCCGAACCTGGGTAAAAACATCGTGTCCCTTGTCTCCTGTTACCATCCGGCCTTGACGCACAGTTCGGGACCCCCTACCCAAGATCCGCCGGTTTTGACACCGACAGCTGCCTTCAGAGAAGACGGTAAAAAGTTGGTGCTTGTGAACTTCCAGACCTCCCATGAGATTATCCTTCCACCGTTGGATTATATAGAGTATTACCATCGCGGTCCAAGTCATCTAGATTACTACGTCAGTTGGACGGACCTTGTTTTGCAGAAGATTGTAATCTGCCAAGTGCCCACACGACATGCGAATTACGCAGACTTCAAGCTAATTGCCTTGTTCGACCGCGGACTCGCCTATCTTTACGCCGATGCCTTCTTTAGCTGGAGACAACTCGGCTCGCAGTGGATCATCGTCAAAGCTGATACACACTTCTATGATGCTATTGAGCACAATGGCATCATCTACGCGGTCGACAAAGCAGATGGCACCACGTATTGCTGGGACGTCGCGTGTAAGTTGTTTCCTCTCATGTTAATGATGACGCCATGACACTGTTTGAAATTTTTGTGATGATTGGCATATCTCTGTTTGAGCAGAATTTGAGTAGAACTATGGCAATGTATTAGAGACGCCGTAAATCAGCTATATTTGGAATGAGTTAATTCATGCGATTGTGACCATGTCATTACAGCCAATTTGTACCCTGAATAATCAAACGTTTGGAATATATGGATATTATCCTTATTTTACAGTAATCTATATACTACTACTAAATATGAGTGTGTATCAATGGCCATGTTAGTTTCCTCATTTTCATGATGTAGAAACATGCACCACACTGTTGGTTTCATCTAACCATACATTAGGGAAGTAAATGTGCATATGGAGAACTCTATATTTGGAAGTAGTGAAATCCTGCAATGCTTACCATGTGTACATACCTATATTCGCCCTTCAGCAATCAATGGCTAGAATAATATCCTCACAAATTTTTTGCCCACAGAACACGAGTATATAACAATGCATGGCCTGTTAGTTACCTTGAAGAATTTGTTTGTGAGGACAGAACATGATTACATAACATGCATGACATGGTAGTTTCCTGTGAAGAATCGATTGCGAGATAACATGAGTATAACCATGCATGGCACTTCTATATTTTCGAACCTAGTATACATTTCCCTGTATTTTCCTCCCAGTTCCAACAAGGACATATCAATGTTGTTTCTTGCATTATCCTACTCATACTCTGAACAATGTTGATCTTACATTAACAATGCCTGTCCTTTTTGATATGATGTAGTGTCCCTACAGTTACTGCCCTTTGTAATCACACCACCTTTGCCAAAAACAGGGAAGCACAACTGATTCCTCGCTCGATCAGACGATGACAAAAGACTGATGATCATTCAGACACATGAGCCGGAAAAGTTATATTGCAAAAAAACCACTGTATACAAGCACCGTGTAATACGTGAGTATCCGGACAATGGTTGTTACGTCTATGAGCATGATACCAGCTTGTTGGGGCCTTTAGAATTTTTTAGTTGGAGGCGGGTAAACAGCCTTGGTTTACACTCCCTGTTTCTCGGACTCAATTATCCGATTAACCAGGAGATCAACATTGGCAAGGACCTTGATGGCAGAGAGGCTCTGTTTGCTATGGAAAACTATGTCTACACGGCGAGCCCTAGGAGTTCGGGAGCAAATTCCCCTGATTGTCAATGATACAGCCTGCAGCCAAAAGAAGGTGAGAATGACAAAGGCATCTGGATTAACTTTGATCCTTGGATGTCTCAATTACGACAGTCGGTGATGTGGTTCGAGCCTTCAGGTTGATAGGTAATTGGGTTGTTGCATCGAAAGGGTGGAGTACTGGTGTCTCCGGATCACTGGTCGCTGAAGCAGGGCTGCAAATTATGATGGTGTTGGATCATCTCTTCGAATGACTTTGTTGTCTTTGCTGCTGGTTCTGGATGGGTAGTTCTTTCTTTTGTTATGCACATTCCTTGTCATTTGGTCATCCTCGTCTATGTCACTCTTACTATGTGATAGTTGCTTCGGTTTAGAATGTCATTCTCGTCTGGATCACGAGAGTGTGAGCGCTGCAGATGGGTGCGTTTTGGTGGTGTAGCAAGACTTCTTATGAACTATCATGTCTTGCTGTTTATGTCAGTAGTAGTCACTAGTCAGTGTTTGAATGTTGTATATATCGTTGTTTCGAACTATTTATTGTCTCGAACTACTGGTGGGCTAAATGAGGGCATCACCATTCTCCAGTGTTCAGAGTATATCTCCTTTTTTCAATTTATATAATTTGAGCTCAGTGTATTTTCGATGATGTACACTTGTTTGGGCCAGTGAGGTGTCGTTGAATATGGGCCGAGTAGTAACGCAATGCCAAACAGGTCAATTATGACTCTCAGGCCGGGCTCTCAAAAGATCCTGAAAAAAAAAGGTCGGGCTCTCCAAAAAAGAATGAATAAGGACTCTTAGGCCGACATGTGGGCGCCACCGGTGTTTTCGTGCTCTTGCGCGCTGAGAGCATATTGGCGCGTGCTCGAAATTCATGCTACCTTTTCATCCGCAGTCTCCCACCCCTCCCCCACCTCTGGAATCTCGATTCCTACTCCAGTTCCCCCAAATCCCCCTCCTGTACTCCCTGTACTCAAGCGCACTATCATGTCGCCGGTCAACGCGGATCTCCGAGCCAGAGATCCCGAGGTCCGTCCTGCCTTCGGTCGCTGCGTGCTGTCGCTCAACAGTGGCATGGCGGCGCTTGACGACCAGTTTGCCAGCAAAGTGCTGATGGTAACCGTCAACGGCGACCGGCCTCCTGTCTCGCCGGATGGCCTTGTCAAAGCTCTTGGCATTGCGCACGGCATCCAAATAAGTGACTTGCTCGTGGAAGTCTGTCCGCCACCGGCTGATTTGTTCGTTAGGTTCCGGACAACTTTCGACTGCAGTCGTGTGTTCGAATCTTCCCGGCGTTTGTTCTGCGATGGCGCGCTGGTGAGCTTTGATCGGTGGCACCCAGGATGGGGCTCGGTGCCCTCTGAGCTTGAGTTTTTAACAAAGCTTACCTTTCACGGCATGCCTCGACGTGCTTGGAACGGCGAGTCCATGAACGAGCTTATCAACGACCTTGGAAGTGAGCTCGTAAGTATGTTTGTTCCTCCAGACAGCTGGGCTCTGACGGTTATGGCATGGATGAAGAAGCCGTCCACCATACCGAAGGTGATTGGTGTTGAGATACCGGTGCAGGAACCGGGGTTGTACTATTCATCGCCACCAAGGCCGCCGCGGACCACGTTAGGGATGTACCCGTATCGAGTGTTCGTGCATGTCGAAGAAGTGGTCAATCCATCAATCGAAGTCCTATCGCCGCCGCTGGTGCCAGGGGCCGTCGACGACGTCCATTACAGGAGTCAACGTCAGACTTTCCCCGTGTTGCTCAGAACGATGGATGGCACAGGGCCTACTCCATCGCGCGGCGGAGGCCACTGCTTCTTTGGGAGAAGAGGCGGGGCTGGCTGCCTGGATGTGCTCTAATTTGAGGTAACAACCGAATCTTGTCAGATACTAGTTAAATCCGAGCTATGGGTGTGAAGCACTGATATGCCAGTACATTTGATTGTGACATGTTCTAATTTTGTACCTGAACTTTTTTTAGAAAGGGTTGTACGTCAACTTAATGTGCTAGGAGAACTTATTGTGTTGTCTGTCTGTTTTCTTTGCACAACATTCAAGATATTTCCCCGTCATTGATAAAGACGATGAACCGTTATGTACGACTTTGTTGGTTTCAACATAGCTCTTCCCGTAGCGATCCACTGCTTCCATCTTGATTGTGCCGCCTGTGTGAAATTTTTGTATGCAAGTTCAGTGTGCTATGATGTTCTATATGATTGTGTCAACTATATAAGTTTTTACTGAGCATCAGCAATGCATATGGCTGAAAGATGTATTTACGAGCATCGGCCGATGGGTCTCTCTCTCTATCTCTCTCTCAGACACACACACGCGCGCGCGCACACACACAAGTGGGACTCATTGAATTATTTATTTGCTCATGACAGCTTTTAATTAGGTTCCACTATAATCTAATTTTTTTATTAAGTTATTAATTGAGCTCAGTGACTTCAAAAAGTTGTACACAAGCCTTGTTTGGGCCTTTCCGGCGTCGCTGAATGTGGGCTGAGTAACCATGTTAGGTTGTACTGTACTACACACGGCTTTTTTTTGCTATTTTTAAAAATAATACATTTTTTAATTATTTTTCATAAATATTACGCTGGATAATTTTTTTAAAAAATAATACACCATCAGCCCGCTGCAGGCCGACTGGGCCTAGTCGGCCCACAGCAGGCCGATTGGATTCCAGTCGGCCTACAGCTGGCCGACTGGCCCATGTCGGCCCACTGTGGCTTGATTGGGTCCTGTCGGCCCACTGTGGGCCAACTGGAGCTAATTGACTCGCTGTGGGCTAATTGTTTTTACAAAAGTGTTAATCATGTATTTAAAAGATATGTGTATTGTGACCTCCTCCGCTCGCTGTGGGCCCACTGTTGACTAAAAAATATGTTTTAAAAAGTGTTAATCATGTATTTAAAAATTGTTAAATATGTGTATAAAAATGTTCCTTATCTATAAAAAAATTTAAATGTGTGTATAAAAAATAGCTTTTTTTTCAATATCAGCAATGCAACTGGGCCGACAGTTGTACACAATATCCGGGTCAACTTGTTATTCTCCGTCCCGCTGGGCTGTAAACTTTCCTAAGAGGTATGCATTAGGCTTAACAAAAAAATAGACTTTAAGAAATAATAAATGAGATGTAATTATAATAACTGGACAGTTACTATGCACCAAACACGTAATTAGTTTGAAAAATATATTTTTTTGAAATTTGAAAATTTTAATTTTATTACTTGTTGCGCGCGCAATATTTCGTCGGATTTTAACGTAATACAACTTTATTTTAAAATTATATTTAACCTGACTAGAAATTTCTAATGAAAATATTTCGAATCCCATCAAAATGTAGGAATTTTTTTAATTCTGTTTTAAGCGGTTGTTTGAAATTATTAATCGTTGTCCTAGCTAGAGGTTGGGCTGTACTTTTAACAAACTGTAAATGAGTTGTAATGAATTCCATTAGAATTAAAAAATGGGTTGTACATTCTTACAAATCGCAAATGGGCTATATGTTCTCTGCCAAATTCGAGCTGTGAGCCTACTAAGTTGACGCGTACCAAGGGCTTTGTCAACTTAGTCAATATAAACGATTCTACCTGCAGTGATCGTACGATGTCCATCCAACGTCCGTAGTGCTTCTTCAACCTCTAGTCTTCTTGCTCCAACCGCCCAAAACAGTGCCGGTCGTGTCGCGTGCTACTGCCTCCCGTGGCCGGTTGTGATGCCGCGGAGGCCTCACCGCCCCGTACTACTCCCACCGCTGGCTAGGCCATCCCTCTACTCACCCACACCCTCTCTTATTCTGCGGCGACAGCAGCCTCATACCACAGCCGAACTAGTGAACCCTCGTACTCCTCTCCGCGCGGGCTTCCACTGCTGCGTCTTCCCCGGCTCCGCGTCGTCCCCTTCCTAAGCCTCGCCGTTGTCCAGACCACCACCCTGGTGCTCTCGGCGCGGCGTGGTCAACGACCGACTTCCATCGGAAGAGTACTATACATGGAGAGGCTGACAGTTGGGTCCACGGCAGCCGCAAGGAAGTGCCTCCTTATTATGCGCAAAATAATTATTTCTCCACCTAACAGCGGGGACCCACCGGACGGGCCACCGTATTTGACGAAAAAAATGATTCGCCCCCTGACTGTTGGGACCCATGAGCTACATCTTCGCACTCAAGAAAGTGCGTCCGAAAAAAAAATGATTAGCCCCCGTGACTGTTGGGACCCACCAGCCCCTCGACTGCTGGGACCCACCAGCTACACCTTCACACGCAAGGAAGTGCATCCGGGCAAAAAAACAAAACGATTCGCCCCCTGACTGCTGGGACCTACCAGCTACATCTTCGCAGGCAAGGAAGTGCCTGACAGTCGGGACCCACCTAGTCGAAGCGTACGTAGCGTTGTCATTCTGGTCACGACCGTGTACGTACATACTGGTCGATGTAGAGGTGCACACGTGTCGTAGTAGAGACGCGCACGTGTCGTAGTAGAGGCGCGCACATAGCATGTACACGTACGTACAGCGGCCATGGTGCAAGCAATAAAATACGGCCACGTATGTGTACATAAGGGCGGGGTCTCGAACGCCTACTCGCGCATACGTACGGCCAGGGCTCGTGTACATGGCTGGGTCGGAACGGAGAAACAGCGTCGTCGTCGTGTTCATGGGGAGGCAACGGAATGCGTCGTGTTCATAGGGAGGCAACGAAATGCGTCATGTTCATCGGGAGGGCTTGGACGGAACAGGCGATGGAAACGAGGCCTAGCGTACCGCAGAACGGAGGAAACGGCCTTATGTTCGACCAGCCACGTTCGAAACGGGATCCTGTTCATCGGAAGGGGTGTGGCGTACCGCAAAACGGAGGAAACGGACCTCCTACGGTCGAAACGGGGGTCCTGTTGATCGGGAGGGGTGTGGCATACCGCAAAATGGATGAAACGGACCTCCTACGGTCGAAACGGGGGTCCTGTTGATCGGGAAGGGTGTGGCGTACCGCAAAACGGAGGAAACGGACTTGTGTTGGAGCGCTGCGGTCAAAACGGGGGTCCTGTTCATCGGGAGGGGTGTGGCGTATCGCAAAATGGGACTCCACGGGATACTGTTCATCTCCACCGTCGACCTCCTCCAGCCTTCACGGGCTCCTGTTCATCCAGCCTTCACGGGCTCCTATTCATCCAGCCTCCACGGGCTCTTGTTCATCCAGCCTCCACCGCGCGCTACTCCACCGGCTACTGTTCAACCACCCCTCCATCGTCTACTGTTCATCCAGCCCTTCACACCACGGGGTCCTGTTCAACCACCCCTCCATGGGCACCCCTCCACCGTCTACTGTTCATCCAGCCCTTCATACCACGGGGTCCTGTTCAACCACCCCTCCACCGTCTACTGTTCATCCAGCCCTCCACACCATGGGGTCCTGTTCATCCACCCCTCCATGGGCTCCCCTCCACCGTCTACTGTTCATCCAGCCCTCCACCACACCACGGGGTCCTGTTCAACCAGAGGCAACGCTACCGCTCATTGTTCATCCAAACCCCCCGCAACGTTCACTGTTCATCCCATCGATCGGCTTCAGTTAGCAGCAGTAGCGAAGGAATCGCTCGCTCGGGTTCAGTTAACAGTCATCGATCGATCGCTCGGGTTCAGTAACGTATAGCCTGCGGTGCAATCGCTCGGGTTTAGTTAGAGCCCAACGCCTCGCTCGGGTTCAGTTAGAGCCAATGCCTCGCACACACGCGCGTACGTGTAGGAGAGAAACGCGCATCACTCGGCCCCCGACCTCTCACCGTAACCAGGAACTCCTCGAAATTTTCCTCGCCCTCGCTTCTACCACGGTTTTTTCCGTCATGGACGGCCCAAAGAATGTCATGCAGCTGCGTCTCCGGCCCGCCCAGGATGAAAAGCCCATTTTCTGTTATGAATTTTTGTCATAGAAGTAGGAGCCCACCGCATCTATGATGATATCGGGTTTTGTCACAATTATCGTCATAGAAGTGTCATATGTATGACAGAATTTTTTTTCGTTCGGCCCAAAATGTCACGGATGTGTCTTTTTTTATAGTGATTGTCTTAGCCGTGTGCGACGCCCCCGTCCACCGTTTACTCCCTCAGTCATATTTTCGTAGTGCTTAGGCAAAACCCTGGGAGATCACATCACCATCACCGTCACCATATTGTTGTGCTGCCGGAACTCATCTACTACCTCGCCGTATTGCTGGATCAAGAAGACGGAGGACGTCACTGAGTTGAACATGTGCAGAACGCGAAGGTGTCGTGCGTTCGGTACTAGATCGGTTGGAGCGCGAAAAAAGTTTGACTACATCAACCGCGTTGTGAAACGCTTCCGCTTACGGTCTACGAGGGTACGAAGACACACTCTCCCCCTCGTTGCTATGCATCTCTATGGATAGATCATTGCGTGTGCGTAGAATTTTTTTGTTTTCCATACAACGATTCCCAACAAAAATACCTCGGTGGAACAAGATAATTTTCAAACATCCCCGTCCCCGATAGAATTAACTAGAAATTGTCCCATCCCATGCCACGACATACCAATCGTCTCTCTCTCTCTTTTTAGAACAACCAACCAGTTCTAGGTCAAATTTAGGGAGTTTGCGTCCACTTTATTTTGTTTGCAGGTAACACGTGTCTCAGTTATATCGTAAAGATCATAGTACAATCCACGTAGACACCGACATGACAAAATTGAAAAGACAGCAAAATATTAGCCTTTACACAAAGGAACATCAACCAAGAAGGAAAATTACAATCAAGAGTGAAGAATCCCTTTAGCTTGACACTAATTCCCACCATATGCCTCCGACACCACCACAACAGCCACACATGCCCGACCTTGAGGGAGGGGGGAGGGGCGGCTGACCTGGGCCCCGTGAAATCAAGGGGTCCCAACTTGGGCCTGTGCTGCTTGGTCAAACCGTCCAAAGGCCCTCGAAGTCAGGGTAATAGACGAAGCGCTGAGATCGCTCTATTCTAGTGAACACAATGGATTCTCCCACAAATTCTGGGATTAGATGATATCAGGTCATATCGCTCAAGCCATATCTTATAGCCTGCGCCGCCGCACCAATGCTGCACTTTGAAACCCATGGGTAAAGTTCATCGATCTATGCAGCTACCCTCCTCGGCTCCTTCCTTCCTGATTCCCCCATGCCCACCCACCCCAATGGCATGTTCTCTCCTACGTGCAAGTTAATTGATTATCTGCTGCCCCTGTATACCCATTATGTGATAAGGATGGAAAATCTTAACATCTTTTTTTTGCTCTCATGAGTCGTGAACATGCGCTGAGAATGAAGTTTCGGGAAAGGGACATGTGGAGCAGCAGCAAAATAAAACAAAAGATGGGGTAGGACGCAGGAGGCAACAATATCTTTTTTTGTTTTATATTTGATTCAAGAAGGTCACAACTGGAGTTGGGTAGTAGATGCACGTTTGATTGAATTCTAAGTTACACTCACTGAACAAATTAGACAGGTAAACAATCAAATCTTGACAGTCGTTTTCCCCCAAAATAGACAACCAACCCTCAAGACGTGTGATGTTATGTGACTTCGAGATTTTAACATCGTCCCTGCCGACATGGCCACACAGAGAGGCGAGATGATGAGTCGCCAAGAGTAGACCACACCAACAGACTGCGTCCACAAGCCACCGTGATGATGTGTTTACAAAAGGTATGTTTTTATTTCATATGAACGTTGTTTGATGCATTTTAACTGTTTATTCATATTTTCTAATGTATACATATCAGATATTTTAATGCGATATTGTTCATTCTTTTTTGAACAAGCTATTGTTCATGTATGCTTGGATGATTCATGTTGAGATTTGGTGCATAAGTGCTCTAATAGATGATCATCATGAGCTCGCTTGAATGAGCGGTACCAAGCTTATTGCCGTTCAAAAATTGGTTGTTATTTTAGTATTTGTATCAAGGGGCCTTGGATTTCAATTTCGCCCTGGGCCCCCGAAATGCCAGCACCGGCCCTGCAACCACCAAAGGAAAACCCAATGGATCACCTCCTCACTCCGTTATGTATCTTTGCAGACCTTCAAGGTGCCTCATCAAAGACGAAGCCATTACCATTGAACGAATGGAACTGGGGCAACACCCAAAACGCGTCACTGAAGTTCAGATCTAGCACCACCGCATGACTAACACGTCGGAGAAGTAAACCATACCTGCCATTCATGAACCACGAAACCAACACACGATCTACCATCTTCCAGATGCTATTTTCTGGGCCCACTTTTCTCAAAAAAAGAGAAGACTTTGGGCCAAGTGCGCCAGCGTGTCAATACACTTGCTGCGTTGGCGTGTTGATATACAGTCAAAAAGAGACTGTGTGTGTACGAGCACACACGAGCTCCTATTTTTGTGTACACTTGCTGGGTGGCCCGTAGCAGTTACAGGCCCGAGACGGGAGAAAAAAAAGGCGGGAATCGGCAGCGCCCAGATCCACCGCTACCCAAAACTCCGCTCGCCAACGAAATTTTCCCGCCTCCCGCCCGGACCCGTCCCGCAAAGACCAGCAACTCGGAGGACCGAATGGAAAAAAACCACCCACATCTCTTCACTACCACCGCGGGATTCGAAGCCAGGTTCCCTCCCACCCAAACCCTGCGGGGAATTCCTTGCCTTCCTCCTCCGGATCCTTGAGCCGCAGATCCGAGCGCCTCCCCTCCCATCCGATGGATCCCGCCGCCGCCAGCGCGGGCTCGTGGGACACGGAGCTCGCGTGGCACCTCCTCACCGTGCTCCTCCGCATCGGCCGCCCCGCCGCCGCCGCCGAGCTCGCCGCCGTGGCGTCGACGTCGGCGGCGAGCGCCATGACGCTGCAGCACGTCGAGCGGCTGTGCCACGCCCCCGGATCGCCGCTCAGCTCCTCCGGCGGCACGGTGACTGTTTCGGGAACGGCCGTCGTGGCGTTTCTGAGGTTCCTGGGGTGGGATGTGCCGGCGGTCCCGAAGGTGAGGCTGAGGCCCTCCGACTTGAGGAGCTGGTGCGCGGAGATGCCGATTAGGTATGAGCGCAAGCGGAAGGCTCCCGACGCGGATCGCTTCGGCGTGAAGAGGCGCCTCCTGATGGAGGCCGATGCAGGTTGGTCCTGCTTGCAGCTTTGTACCGGGCGATGGTTTCTCTAGAGTTACTGGTCAATGTTGCTGACCTCCGTCTGGGCCAATTTTGTGCAGATTTGGTAGAACTCGAGCAGCAGCTGCCGATTGTGCCAAGTTGTTCCTCAGTTGCTGCTGGAGAGGTACGATTTTTCTTCGTCACTGCTCATGTTCTTCTAAGAATCACCCGAGTTAAGAAAATACTGAAGTGCAGTACCTCCATGTCCCATTTCATTTTGCTTGCATATGTAGTTGGCTTAGCTGGTATTTGAAATCAATTTGTGCCGAATTCCGAGCGAAGTTCAGTTGTGGAAAATAGCACTACAGTTTACAGAACCTCACTGTTACACAATGGACAGCACTGCACGGCTGCACTGTGAGTGTGTGTTGGGGGGGGGGGGGTTGCTTATCACAGGCAAATGTAAAGTTTCTTATGCATTTTTTGGCGTGCTATGCATTTAAGCTTTTGCAATCCATAGCAGTGACATACAATAGCTTTTATTTTACTCCTGTTTGTTGTCATATCTTGGTCAGGTACACCTGGAGGTTATGCAAGATAGGCTTCCTCTAGTTTCCAACATTGCTAAAATTGGTACACCTTGTCTTCAACCTAAACTTAATCAGTCTCTTGGAGTCAGCAACGACAATCTTCTTGGGGACATGACATCTACACTGACATGGAAGGAGTTGTCCGTTCGTCCATTTAGTGATATTCCTTCCCTCTGTGCTGAGAAATCAGAGAACATCCATGCAGCAGTTAATGACATTAGTAGGATTGGTGAAATGGAAGGAGCACTTTCATATTACAATTGCCGAGTAGAGGATAGTGAGGATCTGGAAAAGAAGTCCAGTCCCCTTCCTATGATAGTGGAGGTGCCTTTAGTTGGAGATACAAAAATTTGGCTTGATGAGGATCTAAATCTTTTTCACACAAGACCATGCAGTCCATCTCTCAATTGTGATACACAGTTAGTAGACAGTATAGTAAGAAACAGTGTGATGCCTGACCAAGCAGCTGTACAAAATGACAGCCCAAATGCTGGACAGGGTGAGGAGATCCCATCTTGTGGTCAGGATGCTAATACTGGTGTTTTCCAGTCTGCTACATGCACCAAAGCAGAACCTCTACTACAGGAACCGATTCATGAAATGAACAAAAGCTCATGTCAACAACTATCTCTGGGCACAAAAGTTGACCCGGCAGCATTGCCGCTAGAAGCGAGGAGCCATGATTGTATCAACAATGGAAAGTTGAACGTTGTTGCTGAAAATATCGATAGCACATACCTAAAGGACAGAGAGCAGCTACATAAGAAAGTGGGTACCATTTTTCCGAAGAAGGAGCAAGACAGAAAGATGGTGAAGCAACGGGAGAAGCGCAAGAAAAATGATGCCCTGCCCAAAGAAGATAAGGATCAACTTGCAGAAAATGCTCAAAAGGTTATTTTTGTCTTGCATTATGTTGACATTGCAGTTACTATTTTTTAGCTCCTTGCCTCCTTTCTATATTCTTAGGGTTGAATGCATTAGTAATTTTTTATAGCTGTAAATAGCATAAGTCTTGTTCTATTCATCTGATTTTTAAGTTATGTCGATCTATTGTGTTGCAGGGCCATGCAGAGCCAAAACCACTGCCTAGCTTCAAGAATTTTGTCGTGGAAGAGGAGGAAGGGTCAGGTGAGAGGCCCTATACATTTCTGTTCGAACTGGGATAGTTTTGCTGAATGTTGACTAATATGTCATATTGTTTATTTGCTCAGGAGGTTATGGGATCGTTTATAGGGCTCGGAGAAGCGAAGATGGAAAAGTATTTGCCATAAAATGTGCGAACATCAGTCCACTTGTCATATGTCCATATTTGTATACAAAGTTCGTTAAATGTATTGGCTGTAGTTTTGATAGTTCATTCATGTTTCTATATTTTTTCTGTGATGTTTTTGTATGAGAAAGGGAATTAACTTGTATGTTTCTACTGCCAGGTCCTCGTGAGAAAGCTCATTCACATCATGTTGACAATGAACGAAAGATGTTGGAACGATTTGGGTACTAAAAAATGCTGCTGCCCTAAATTCCTTATCTTGTCCCCAAAATAAACACAGCAGATTTACCGTGTTTTTCTTCTGCAGAGGCAAGAGTTTTGTGATTAGATACGAAGGCTGTTTTAGGAGTGGTGAACTAGACTGCTTTATTCTAGAACATGTTAAGCATGACAGACCAGAGGTTAAAAAAATTGGTGGCTATGAATGTTATTTGTCCTACCAACCTTCGATATCTATTCATATTTTGTTAAGTATTTTCTCTTATCTTTGCAGATTCTCAAAAGAGAAATAAATGTCTTTGAGTTGCAGTGGTATGGGTATTGTCTGTTCAAAGCTCTTTCAAGCTTGCATAAGCAGGTTCGGTTTGATTGCATGTTACCTTCATTAACTGTTGAGTTCTGCATGCCGCTAGGATTAACCCCCAGCTAATCCTGAGTACCTGATATTTCTGCTCCCAGGGAATAGTGCATAGAGATGTGAAACCTGGAAACTTCCTCTTCTCTCGTGACCAGACAAAGGGTTATCTTGTTGACTTCAACTTAGCAAGTGTTAGTGCATGTATTGCTTGCCCTCGTTTTCTTTGATGCTTCTTTCCTGCAGTAGATGCTAATGCCATTTTTGCTTTTTTTGCCCCCCCCCCCCCCCCCTCCCCCTGCAGGATGTTCACCATAAGTTCTTGAAAAACAGTAAGTTCACCTTCTAATATTGAGTTACTGTTTATTTTGTGCTGTACTTAAACCATTGATTGTTTTTGCTCATCCCTATTTAGGATTCTCCACACCAAATGTATTTATATCTAACAACATTTTCCTCCATGCTACAGCGCTTTGAGCCTTTTTCACTTTGGGATATACTTGTTTGTCGTAAAAAGATTTGAATCAAATGAAACACAAACATCTTCAGTACTTGTCCAAAATTAGAACCATTAAGCCGCGTCACTGTATTTTTGTAAAAGCATTCTCCTGGCAATGGTTCTGAAAAGTCATTAGCTTGAGCAACCAAATGATGGCACAAGATACCTGAGTGAAAAGCTACTTAAAAAATATTAGTTTGAAAGGTGTCATGAGAAGTTTTTCACCATGGTCCGCTCCATGCCACCTTTGCTAATCGTTGTTAGAAATCACTATGAAACAGAGCCAACAAAAAGATTCAACAATGAATAAGTCAGTGTAGTGGTGTCAGTCTCTGATTCATTAGAAGTTTTTGTTACCTAGGTAGGATTACATGAATTCTTATTCAATGAATTTGTAGTTGTTTAAATTGTTATATCTCGTGCGTGACTGCAGACTGAGATATGACTTTTGTTGATCAGGTAAATCTGAGACAATGTCATGTGGGAAGGATACCGCATCTCAATCTTCGTTGAAATCTTCTCTAGTGATTCATGCCAAAGAAGCAGCAGCCGAATCAAAACAACCTCTTGGGCCCAAGAGGAAAAGATCAAATAAAATCCCTGTGGGCAGTGATCCTAGGATTGACAATAAAAGTAGGCATGGTAGCCAACCTGCTGATGGATCTGGTGTAACCTCGGCCAAGGATCCTACAAGCGCGAAAACACCATTAGACAGGTTAAAGCAGCCAATGCCTTACAGAGGGAGGAAGGAATTAATGAGCTTCTTGCAGGAGGCAATGGACAGTCCCAAACAAAATATACCGGCAGCTCCAGTTTCCCAAAGGAAGAGGGTTGCTGCTCCTGTGGGTAGTGTGGATCGGAAGTTATTTGTACTCACTCCAATGCCCCTGCGTTGTGATGGTAATGCTGTTCCCGGTTCTGGGACGATTAACAGCAAAGGTATGCTTTTCCATTGAACAGTGTTAGACCTTGTGCATTGAATCCAGTGACCTCAGGTGTTGAGTGATCTAACTAATTGGTTCTTGCAGGAAATGGAAAGCAGCGAAGAGAAGGTCCATGTGTTGGAACTAAAGGATTCCGAGCTCCAGAGGTTTGATGTAGTTCCTACCTGAGAGGTTTTCGGCTTCGAGGTGCCACATATTGAATGGCTGTTTTTTCCTTCAGGTTCTTTTGAGATCTTCTCATCAGAGTTGCAAAGTTGATGTCTGGTCGGCTGGGGTGACACTCCTGTACTTCATAATCGGCAAGGCACCTTTCGGCGGAGATCCTGAACAGTGAGTTAGCTGGCTCATTTTCAAAGCTTTGCTTCCCTGAGTTAAAGAGCACGCTAACCTCGTGGCATATGTTGAACAACAGGAACATGAAAGAAATAGCGAAGATCAGAGGCAACGAAGAATTATGGGAAGTAGCAAAACTGCACAACTGCGAGTCCTCGTACCCAGAGGTACGCAAAGTCAACTGATCGACACATTGACACCCTATGAACTGATCACTGAATCAGTAATTCTGCCTTTGTCTTCCAGGAGCTATTTGATGTCAAATTGCTTCAGTCGGTGGATCTCAGGGAGTGGTGCATGGCCAACGCCCGCAGGCCGGAGCTCCTGGAGCAGGTCCCTGACTCGCTGTTCGATCTCGTGGACAAGTGCCTGGCGGTTAACCCCAGGTGCAGGATCACGTCAGAGGACGCTCTGTCGCATGAGTTTTTGGCCCCGTGCCGTGAAAGCCTCAAGAAGAATGCGCTTAGGAGTAGGTCAGCATCAGCTTCTCGCTCTCCATGCTTGCCTCGAGATGCCATGGTTAACGCCAACGAGTTGTAGCACTCGTTTCCAACCTTACTTGACCTGTTTTGACCTGAGTAAGCTTAAGCTGAAACTGGCAACTGACGTGTCGTGTGTGGCTGTGTGCCAATAGCTTGTTTATCTGTTTATTACTGCTGTAAATGCTGTACTTAAAGAATGTAATAATTAATGCTCTAGTGTTCGTGTGTGCTGAGAAGGTTGTTATAAAGTTCTATTTTCTGATTTACGTATGGAGTTCCTCTTGTTACTATGGAAATTTAGCAGGTTTTAACGAAAATTTCATGCTTGAAACACATTTTCTCGGTCTGCCTGGTACTCCTCGTGTTATTAAAAGTAGTATGCTTGTTACAGAGGGAGTAACAAAGAGCTTAGAATGTGTGGTTTTGTTGACCGGTGGTCGTTACAGGATTCAAAGATGCAACCGGTGCTTCCGGCATGAGAAAAAAGTCGTTTCGTTCTTCAATAGAAAAATGCAAACAGATAGAATTTCTTCAGAAATAGGTAGAGCACAACTGTTTTCGCCTGGCATAACACAGCATACGTGGAGCCTCATCTGATCACAGGAAAGTCTTGCCTTGCCATCCAATCCACCACCAGCGGCGGTGTACAGGATTGCAGGTTTCAGCCTCTGTTTCCTCGGTGACTACGTGTCCTACAACGCCTTCGCATACCCGCATCGCATGATCCTCTCATCTCCTTATCCACAAGAAACCCTTGCCCCGGACGAAACTGCTTGCGCGTACCCGGTCAAACTCTCGACGGTTCGCCACTCGTCTGCGATTTTGTTCTTTCATCATCCATGGTGCCTGCAGATTTCATACCCAGTAGACAGTGACGGAAATCGGACTCATCGCTGTCCGGGTGTTGTTTTATGACTGAATGTGATGCTTTTGACGAACAGTAGCGAGCACTAGGTTTCATTCAATAAAGAAGAAGACCGTCAGAGCCCGGAAGTTACAATGAGAAATAGGTTGAGATGCACAAGTCACTACTAAATGTGATGTGATGTGTTGCGATGCAACCCGACGATGACTTTTACAGCTTCGTGTTCAGTGAAATTCACCCTTTTATCGTGGTGGAAGTGAGCCAGTTTATGCGAATTTTTCGTTTGTTCTGAAACAGGCGGTAGTAAAACTGGGAGTACGATTTACGATTTAACGCACCCGCAAAAAGAAAAAAGATTTACGATTTTTTTTGAGCATCAATACAGACACAAGCGCTCATATACATGAATCTAGGAATAATGCGAGTACCAAGATTTGAACCCCGATGGGTTATATATACCACTGTTCACCTAACCAACTCAACTACAGGTTGATTCGCTAAAAAAAAAAAGATTTACGATTTAACGGGTGATGAAACCCGCAAACCCGGCCCGCCAAGCAGGACTCCATCATCAACAAGGCAGCGAGGGAGGACGTCGAGAAAAGAAAAGAGCAGCAACCAACCAGCCGAAGCGACGCAACGCAAACGCAACCGGGACTGACTGAGCCGACGAAGCATCTGGGCCACGCCGCCACAAAAGGCAAAGGCAAGGAGAAAGCCCCGATGCCTCCCCTCCTCACCTCACCCGCCTCCCTCTCCTCCTCCCCGCTCCGCCTCGCCTCCCGCCTCGGCGGCGCCGCCCTCCGTCCGACCTCCCACCACCACCGTCGGTTCCTCGCCCCCGCTCCCCAAACCGCGCCGCGGGGCACCACCACCGGCGGCGGGTTCGCGGCGATGAGCTGGCTCGGGAAGCTGGGGCTGGGGGGCGGGGGAAGCCCGCGCGCGTCGGAGGCGTCGGCGGCGCTGGCGCAGGGGCCCGACGAGGACAAGCCGGCGCCCGGGTGCGAGTTCGCGCAGTTCGGGGCCGGCTGCTTCTGGGGCGTGGAGCTGGTGTTCCAGCGCGTGCCCGGGGTCACCCGCACCGAGGTCGGCTACAGCCAGGGCGCCTTTCATGACCCCACCTACGAGGACGTCTGCACCGGCGCCACCGGCCACAACGAGGTCGTCCGCGTCCAGTACGACCCCGCCGCCTGCAAGTACGACGACCTCCTCGACACCTTCTGGGCGCGCCACGACCCGACCACGCCCAATCGCCAGGTCCGTCGCCACTCGGCCACACAGCCTGATTGCTGATCCCCTCAATTTTGCTTTTGATTCCTTTTCTGTGGCTTGGAGTGTGTGGATACGGAGTTTCAGGATTGGGGAAAATTTTCTGGACATTACAAATTTATTACTGAGAAAATATCTTGAGAATTTATTGGGAAAATTGCTTAATTAGTTCTCTAGACAGAAACAATTTATTGCAAAATTGACAAACAAAAATAGGAGGAAAAAAATCGTCGCCTGAGAGATTCGAACTCTCGCGGGGAAACCCCATGTACTTAGCAGGCACACGCCTTAACCACTCGGCCAAAGCGACGCTTATGTTCTTTCTGTCGTCGGTTCTACACAGCAGGGTGTGAACTTAAATATGCACCGTACAAACATTACCGACCCTTAACGGATTTAGGCAACCCTATATACAGAGTGTCAGCCTACAACTGTGAATCGGGCAGCGAGCTAAGCATGCCTCGAGAGTAGTAGCACTTGGGCATTTGATGTGTACATCCTGCGATTGTGTGTATAGAGGTCTGCAAACCTGCTGCTTCCCTTTACATTTTGCTCGGAATAGGCATAGCACTGGCCACCGGCAGTGTTCCTGACTTTTTTTCAGAGGAACTATCTAGCTAAACACTCTTCAGCGGTTAGTACCGCAGCGATATTGGCATTTGTGCAGTTTTGTGTTAAGCTAATCAGTGTTATGAGAGTGGTGGTAATCTTGGCCGTAAGGCTCAGCTGCAGAATCCATTATACCTGTTGGGGTCAGTCATTATACCTGTTGGTGCCCTTTGTTAACTGATATTTCAAACTAGCTCTTAGCCTTTTGAACTATACTACAGAAGCTTTTCAACCTCTGATGTGAACTTACTTGAATCTCTGAATAATATCCTCAAGCTCATTTGATTGCGAGCAATGGAACTTGCTTATGCATATTTGTACAAGCCCATTTCTCGGGGCCTCTTTGGTTCAAAGGATTTTCCTAGGAAATTTAGAGGATTGGAATCCTTAGGATTTTTCCTACGTTGGTGGTTTGATTCATAGGTTTGAATCCCAGGAATTTTTCCTAAGAATTCCTTTGAACTACATTCCATAGGAAATTTAGCATCCACTCACAAACCTCTTGGTAAGAGTCCTTTGTTCTTACTGTGATGCTATCAAACAACTAAAATCATGTAGGATTCAAATGGGCATGACATTACGATCGTATGTTTTTTCAATTCCTGCATTTTTGGAATTCTACTAATCAAAGAGGCCCTGTTTCCGACAAACGGCAACACATCAGTTCCTTTTCTTAAATGTTCATTACTCCTTGTGTTTCTGATCACATACATTTCTGAAATATGTGCACGCAGGGGGGCGATGTCGGAACCCAGTACAGGTCAGGGATCTACTACTACACATCGGAGCAGGAGAAGGCGGCGCTCGAGTCTATGGAGAAGCAGCAGAAGGTTCAGAACCGGAAGATAGTCACTGAGATCCTCCCTGCGAAGAGGTTCTACAGGGCGGAGGAGTACCACCAGCAGTACCTTGCGAAGGGCGGTCGCTTTGGCTTCAAACAGTCCACGGAGAAGGGCTGCAACGACCCCATCCGCTGCTACGGATGAACGAGCCTGGTGACCTGACCAGCATGGAAGCACACAAGCAGCAATGTTATAGTCGAGAACGCTGCCTGAATAATGGTGGATGTCAGCTGAATTTCACTACAGTTTTCCTAGCTTGTGCTGTTACCTAAATGCAAGGATTGTAAGAGAGAAGAAAGTTATTACCATTATACCTTATTAGTGTTGAATTACCATTGTAATTTAGTGTTGAATTGCCATCGTACTTAGGATAAATTATGGCCTGAGTAATAAAGTTCATTTTAATTACAAAAATGGTGTTATCAGAGTTAGCAGGCCTGGTTAGACCCTCTGTCTCAAATTACTTGTCACATAGATGGGTGAAATAGATAGAAATGGATGTATTTAGAACTAAAAATATGCCTAGATACAACAATTCCCGCGACAAGTAATTCAAGACGAGGAAGTAGTTACAACGCAGTTTGTTCATAACTGAAGGATGACAATATTACCATGGGTACTCGATTCGATCCGCATGGTTAGGGCATGGGCATATTTTTGGCAATGCCCAAACCCTATCCAACTAGTCATGTGTACGCCCGAACACTACACAGTTATCTTATACTAGTTTTTTACTTCACAAGCGGAGGAGCCCCTGCCATGCACCACAGGTAGCCACACTCTGACGCACATATCGGATCGCTAATCTCTACGACATATGACAGTTCGTTCGCCTCCTCATCTCCGCAGGCAGCAGCGATCATATCGCTCCAGGACTCCAGGCTTCAGCCTCCAAGATCAGAAGTGGAGAAGGTAAGTTGGGAAGGGAATGCCGAGGCAGGCAGGTGCCGATCCAAGGACACATTTGATGAGCGGCAACAACACAAGGGGAAAAGTTAATTTATTTTCACATAGATTAGTACATGCCTTTAAAAATTATAGAAGTATAATCATACAAACTATAGGTGTTAATCATCACTTATAACATTTCCAATTATTTATTCGTGCTTGTGTAGGCATGAAGTGGAAGAGAGAATCCATTCATAAATTTTGCAAACCAGTTGGTTCAAGCTCTCAACTATCGGAACATTGATTCTACTGCAAACGATGTGCAACCTAGCGAACAAAACCAGCCTAATCGTATTGAAGGTAATGCTCAAACTGATCATGATGTTCCCATGCGAGAGACGGAACAAGCTACAATTTTAACTACAGGTTATGACCGAGAGCCTGGGAGACGTCTTCAAATTTGGCAACTTCCTCCTGATGAGCATGGTGCTGCTAGGTGTTTTTATATATCGACTAAATGGTCTTATCAACCGGCCTTACAACCACATGAGTATAACTTTACTGGGACAGGGGCTGGTTCTCGGCTATTCCATAGTGATTGCTTCACAAACTTTTTCTGGTTGGAATATTCACCCCTAACAAATTGTGCCTATTGCTTGCCTTGTTTTCTCTTTTTGAAGAAGCCAATTAGAAAGTGTGGTTCACACACATCCATGGTCAAAGTATTTGATAAGTGGAAGAAGGTTAACAATGGAAAAGAATGTGCTTTCCTCACACATATGGGCACTACTCCCAACTTGGCTCACAATTTTGCAGCTCGGTGTTTTGAAAACTTGAAAAATAGAATGAATCATGTTGGCTAGGTGATTAAAAAGCAAACTAAGAAGATGGTTCTTGATGCAAGACTAAGGCTAAATACTTCCATTGATGTAAGCAAGAATTATTTAATTTCAAACATTAGAATTTCTTAATACACAATGTGTTAATGTTCCAAGCATGTCCCTTTAGATGAAATGATGAATCTGAGGATTCCAAGAACCAAGGTAATTTCAAAGAAATGATTAAGACTTTAATAAGGATGTACATGAAGTTATATAGAATCCTCCCCCCCCCCCAAAAAAAAAGCAAAGTAAACTTCACCAGCTCACACCTTGGCATGCCTCCTCTCTTCCACCATTAGGCCCATGAGGCCCAATAACTTCCCGGAGGGGGTTCCGGTAACCCCCGGTATTCCGAAACTTATCCGAAACGTCCCGAACCATTCCGGTGTCCGAATGTAGCCTTCCAATATATGAATCTTCATGTCTCGACCATTTCGAGACTCCTCGTCATGTCCGTGATCACATCTGGGACTCCGAACAACTTTCGGTACATCAAATCACATAACTCATAATACATATCGTCATGGAACGTTAAGCGTGCGGACCCTATGGGTTCGAGAACTATGTAGACATGACCGAGACACATCTCCGATCAATGAACGAGACACACCTGGATACTCATATTGGCTCTGTCGTGGTGTGTGACGCCCCGAGACCGATGTGCCACGTGTCTTCCAGTTATTCGCTGTTGTTGCCTTGTCATGTGCTTGCGTGTCATGCATTGCATATCATGTCATCATGTGCATTTCATTTGCATACGTGTTCGTCTCATGCATCCGAGCATTTTCCCCGTTGTCCATTTTGCAATCTGGCGCTCCTATGTCACCCGGTGTCCCTTTCTACCTCTTTTCGTGTGCGGGTGTTAAACATTTTTGGATTGGACCGAGACTTGTCATGCGGCCTTGGTTCACTACCGGTAGACCGCTTGTCAAGTTTCGTACCATTTGGACTTCGTTTGATACTCCAACGGTTAACCAAGGGACCGAAAAGGCCTCGTGTGTGTTGCAGCCCAACACTCCCTCCAAAGTGGCCCAAAACCCACCTAAACCTCCTCCATCACCTAGGCCGTTCGATCACGATCGCGTGGCCGCAAACCGCACCTCATTTGGACTCTCCTAGTTTCCTCTACCTATAAATATGTGCTCCCCTCCCGAAATTCGCGGATGAACCCTAATCCTTTTCCCCTCTCGCCCGCCGGACATGTCCGTCCCGGACGGACGAGATCGCGCCGCCGCCCCGGGCGAATCGGAGACCGCCATCTGTCCGCCGCCGCCTTCTCTCTCCTCAGCCCCGTCGCCGGCCCGCGGGACCCAGTTCGGGCCCGCGCGAGCCCATCTCACCGCCGTCGCCCGCCCACGCCCGCGCCCGCCGGATTCTGCGCCGCGCCGCCCGCGCGTCCTCCGCCGGAGCTACGCCGCCGCCTCCCGCTCGCCCAAGCTCCTCGCTGGTGCACTCCGCCGCCGTGGGCCTCGTGCCGCCCGCGCACCGCCGCAGAAACCTCGTCGTCCGGCCACCGGAGCTCCTCTCCGGCCTCCTCCCTCGTCACCTGCGTCCTCCCCGGCCTCCTCCTCACCTCCCCCTCGCCGGAGCAAGCCCCTGCTCGCCGGAGCCGCGACCTCTCGTCGGAGCACCTCGGGAAGCGCGCCTACTACAGTGCCACGGCCGATCCAGATCTGGAAAACCCTAATCTCGGGGTTGACTTTTCCCCCTCTCCCTAGTATTATTTTGCATACTTTGACGCATCATAACTCACCATCCATGGCTCCGTTTTGGGCGTGCAGCATATCAAAATGTTCGCCTCGACGAGTACTTCATTTCATCTCATTGCATCATTTTCTTTTGAGCTCATCTTGATGACCGAAATGCTATTGGAACAGGGCTATGTGATGATAGTTTCAGATCTGTTTCAGCAATTGCACTTTTGTCATTTTTGCCATGATTAATGTGTGCGTGCTATGATCCTGAGCTCTGCATGTGTTTTGAAGTATGCCATGCCATCTTTACAGGGGTGTATGCCATGTATTTTTGTGATCTTTGTGGTGACTAGCACAAGCATGCAAAGTAGCTTACTCAATGATGCTGATTTCAGGGACTTAGAAATATTCTAAGTCATTGCCCTGTTATTATTTTATGCCATGTGTTCATGTTGTTTCCGAGTGATCCGTGCCTCTTTTGAGCATGATTAGTAAGGATGTTTTGTAGATAGTGTTGTGCTCTATCCATCCATGTCTTTGTTTGTAATTATGGAGCACCCTAGCTTGAGTCAATCGAGCTCTACTTTTGCTATAAAATGTTCCTGGCAGATTGTTAACATGTTTAGCAATTTTGCCGAGCTTGTTGTTGTTGATCCATGCATACTATGTTGTTGTTCTTGCCATGTCTAGCTTCTATGCCATGTCTATTTGCTGGGTGTATGCTTAGTTTGTCATGCAATGCCTCGTAGTGAGTGCATCGAGCTTGTTAACATGCCTACTTGATGTCTGTTTTGCCATGTTCCAGTTTTTCACTAAGTCTGAATCTGGTTATGCAATTGCTATGTTCACGTGGTTACAATTGTATTTTCTGATCCCTTTTGGCTCATGGACAGTAAGGGACTTTTGTTGTATGCTCTGAGTAGCTTCATGCCATGCCTTGCTTTGCCATGATATGTTCCTGTAGCATGTAGTTATCGTGCTCTAAACATTGCTTCCTGATGATAAATTCCTGACATGCTGTTAATTTCACAAGTCTGAAACCTGTTATCTTTTGCACTTTTGTCATGCTTGTTTGAACCTGTTATTGAGTGAATTAGCCGTAGATCAGTGTTCTTTTTTGTCAAGCATCTTGAGTGGATCCCTGCCATGTATTTTGTTGTCATGTTGGAGTGCTGTAGCATGTTGTTCTTGATGCATTTAGAAGGCTACTTGCTGTTAATCGCAGACCGGTACCATATTTGTTTTGCTTGCCATTTCCAAACCGTGCATCCGATTCCGGCGATCTTTATATCGATTTCGACCGAAATCAACCCCCCTTTCTAGTGGCACTCTTGGATTTACATGTTTAGGCCAGGTTCAATCATTCCTTTCCCAAATCATGCATATGCATCACATATCGCATCCCGCATATCATACCATGTTTGCATCATGTTGTTTGAGCTTTGCACATGGTTGATTGCGCTCCGTTTTGCTTGTTGTCTTGCTTTGGGTAGAGCCGGGAGACGAGTTCGCGTTCGAGGACCTGTTGAGTACGTTTACGAGGATCAAGCTTTCGTCTTCTCGGAGAACTTTGCAGGCAAGATGGTCATACCCTCGAAATCACTTCTATCTTTGCTTACTACTTGCTCGCTCTTTTGCTATGCCTATGCTGCGATACCTACACTTGCTATCATGCCTCCCATATTGTTAAGCCAAGCCTCTAACCCACCTTGTCCTAGCAAACCGTTGTTTGGCTATGTTACCGCTTTGCTCAGCCCCTCTTATAGCGTTGTTAGTTGCAGGTGAAGATTGGAGTTTGTTCCTTGTTGGAACATGGATACATTTGTTGGGATATCACAATATCTCTTATTTAATTAATGCATCTATATACTTGGTAAAGGGTGGAAGGCTCGGCCTTATGCCTGGTGTTTTGTTCCACTCTTGCCGCCCTAGTTTCCGTCATATCGGTATTATGTTCCCGGATTTTACGTTCCTTACACGGTTGGGTTATAATGGGAACCCCTTGACAGTTCGCTTTGAATAAAACTCCTCCAGCAAGGCCCAACCTTGGTTTTACCATTTGCCTCACCACCACCTACTTTTCCCTTGGGAGTCGCGCTCCCGAGGGTCATCTTATTTTAACCCCCCTGGGCCAGTGCTCATCTGAGTGTTGGTCCGAACTGAGCTGCCTGCGGGGCCACCTCGGGGAAACTTGAGGGTTGGTTTTACTCGTAGCTAGTGTCATCTGAGTGTGCCCTGAGAACGAGATATGTGCAGCTCATATCGGGATTTTTCGGCACATTCGGGCGGCTTTGCTGGACTTGTTTTACCATTGTCGAGGATGTCTTGTAACCGGGATGCCGAGTCTGATCGGATTGTCTTGGGAGAAGGAATATCCTTCATTGACCGTGAGAGCTTGTGATGGGCTAAGTTGGGACACCCTTGCAGGGATTGAACTTTCGAAAGCCATGCCCGCGGTTATGGGCAGATGGGAATTTGTTAATGTCCGGTTGTAGATTACCTGAAACTCAACTTAATTAAAATGCATCAACTACGTGTGTAACCGTGATGGTCTCTTCCCGGCGGAGTCCGGGAAGTGAACACGGTGTTGGAGTAATGCTTGATGTAGGTTGTTCTAGGATCACTTCTTGATCATAGTTGTTCGACCGTGCTTTTGCCTTCTCTTCTCGCTCTCATTTGCGTATGTTAGCCACCATATATGCTAGTCGCTTGCTGCAGCTCCACCTCATACCTTTTACCCTACCTATAAGCTTAAATAGTCTTGATCACGAGGGTGTGAGACTGCTGAGTCCCCGTGACTCACAGATACTTCCGAAACCAGTTTGCAGGTGCCGATGATACCGTGCAGGTGACGCAACCGAACTCAAGGAGGAGCTCGATGAAGATCTCGTTCATTGTGTTGTTTCGTTTCAGTTGATCAGTAGTGGAGCCCAGTTGGGACGATCGGGGATCTGTGTAGCATTTGGGGTAGTCTTCTTTTATTTTGGGTTCCGTAGTCGGACCTTGTGTGTATCTGGCTGATGTAATGTTATATTCATGTATTGTATGAAGTGGCGATTGTAAGCCAACTATGTATCTCTTTCCCTTATGTATTACATGGGTTGTGTGAAGATTACCTCACTTGCGACATTGCTTTCAATGCGGTTATGCCTCTAAGTCGTGCTTCGACACGTGGGAGATATAGCCGCATCGAGGGCGTTACATGGTGGGCGCACGGCAGATGCCAAGGGATGGCAGAAGAGAGGAGGAGGCTTGAGGGCACTGGTGGGCTCCAAAGGCGAGGTCGGCATGAGCGAGCGCGGGACGAAAGACATACCCAGGTTCGGGGCTCTCCGGAGAGATAACACCCCTAGTCCTGCCGAGTGTGGTTTATACGTAACAGTACAGAGTTGCTCTTAGAGGTGTATGGAGGAGGAAGGAAGGCAGGCCAAGGCTTAGGCTGCTCCCTCTCCTGGTGTGTATGTGTGGCTAGTTTGGTGGCTTTTGTGCTAGAGTGTGTCCCTATTGCATGAGGGCTCCTGGGGGGTTTTATAGGTCAACCCCCAGGGGTACAATGGTAATGTTACAAGGCCTTGGGGCCGGGTTGTCATCGTCCGGGAAGCCGACGCTGGGACCCACCGGGTGTCAGGGCTCGCCGGATTCTCCGGCCATGGGACCCGCCGGGTGTAGGGGCACTATTTGCCGTCTTGTCGATCGTCAGGGAGTGGCCGGGTTGAGTCCTCTAAAGTGGCACTCCGTCAGGTCACCGCTTGCTAGCATCAACAGTGACGACGGGTGCACTGTAGCCACGCCAACCCTGGTCAGTGGGTAGGTGGGGCACTGTTTCCACGCCCCGACTGACCAGATACGTGGGAGGGGCATTGTTGCCTTGCTCATCTCTGAATGAAGACTCGTCCCATCGTACGGCTGGGATGGGACGGGAGCTGACCCGCGACCGGGTTGGGGAACACGCCAAGGGGGAGCTGGCTTGTTGAAGAAGTCTTGGTGCGCCGGGCTCGGCTGCCTTGCGCCGGCCGTTGGGGCCGGGTTGAGGAATTTGGCCGGGTTGAGGGGCTTTGGTCGGGTCGAGCGACCCGGCCAAGCGCGAGCCGGCTTGAGGGGCGTTGCTGGCCCCGTTGTTTTTGAAAAGGATCCGGGTTCCGTTGCCTGCCTGGGGTTCATCCCCCCGACAGTAGTCCCCGAAGCTGTGAAGGCCTGCCGTCTTCAAGTGGGAGGGCCTTCACAGTCCCCCCTGAGGAGGTGAATTTTGCGACCGCCGGGTCCGGCAATACCCACTGTGTGCCGACTTCCGGAAGCCGGATCGCGGCATCCCGGCAGGGGCGGGAAACCAAAGAGTCCGTCGAATCTTGAGGCAATCTTTTGGGCCTCGCGCGGGCGCCACGTGGCGCCTGGGAGCCGGAGGGGCCTGAAAGGCCACGCGCGTGATAGGATGGGACAACGCGCTGGGGCCCGCCGCCGCGTGCCCTCAGCCCACGCGCGCAGATTTATTGCGGCGTTCGCGAGTCGGTTGCCATTCTTGATGCAGTTACTGCGCGCATACGTGCACAGTTATTGCGGGGAAGTGGGAGGGGCGAGCGCAAACGATCCCACTTCCCCACATTCGAACCGTGGGTTATAAATCGGGGGGAGGGGGCGGGAATCATTCTCGCTCGCGCCCCCTGCCTCTTCATCCTTCCTCTGCTTCTTATGACGCCCGCTGCTTCGAGTAGAGCCTCATCGTCGTTCTTGTTCCTTTCTCTTCTTCGTCTTCGTCGATGGCTCTTCCGTCGGGCTCATGGATGGGCTCGACCATCACCTTGGACGACACCGCCTATCTCCGCACCACCTGGCGCTTGCCGGGGGAGACGGAGGTCGCCGTGCGCCTGTCGTAGGGCGAGCGGGAGCCGCGGCCCGAAGGCACGGAGCGCGTGGTCTTCTACCCGAACTTCAAGCGCGGGTTCAGTCTTCCTGCGAGCGCCTTCTTCCGCGGCTTCCTGGAGTTCTTCGGGCTCCAACCCCATCACCTTGGCGCGGGCGCCATCATGCAGCTTTCGGGCTTTGTCACCCTCTGCGAGGGGCACCTGGGGGTCGAGCCTTCGATCGATCTCTGGGTATGCTTATTCTCCTTGAAGCAGCAGGGGCCGCAGGCCGGGGAGATGTCCGAGTGTGGGGCTGCCATCATCTCCAAGCGATCGGGCACTGACTGCCCCAAGATGCCGCTGGAGGATTCTGCCAAGAAGTGGCAGAATTCTTTCTTCTACGCCCGCAACCTCGGCACGGACCGCATCAACCTGTCGTCCTTCGTCGACGCGCCACCGCGAGCGAAGCAGAACTAGGGTTACTACCCCAAGCACCCGTCACAGGAGGTGCTGAATCTGTGCGAGCGGGTGTCGGAGATGAAGGAGCGGGAGGGGCTCACCGGCACCGACCTCATCACTGCCTTCATCAGGTGCCGGGTGCTGTTGCTGCAGCAGCGCAGCCACCTCATCGGTCAGATGACTGGGCTCCAGGACCCGAACCGCATGTCGAACTTGCGGCTGGCGGCGGACCAGGTCGCGCGCCGGGTCAACGACATCTCTAAGGCCGGGTTGCAGGACGACTGGGAGTTCGGCAAGCCTTCGTATAGCCAGGTGAACCAGACACCCGTGGTGAGTCCCTGGTCTTCATACTTTGCTGCTGCTCATCTTCTTGTTCGCCCTGACGCATCACGGGAGGTGCTTCTGAACGCCATCCGACATCCTTACAACCGGGCGCCGACGCAGGTGGTGCGGGCCGGCTCGGAGGAGCCCGCGGCTCGTGGTGAGGAGGAGGCGGCCGCCGATGCCGGCACAAGACATCGTGTAGGTAAGTTGATTTTCCATGATTCTTAAGTCGCTGAGAGCGAAACGACGAGGGGGACGCTGACACGAATTGTTGATGTAGTGGCGCCGGGTGGAGGAGGCGGCGCGGCGGGTGCCGGGTCGTCCCGGGGGACGATGGCGGCGAATCGGCCGCACGGGAACGACGACGTCGTGCCCCGAGCCCTGGCCGTGAAGCGCCGGGCGAACCCGACTGCTGGAGCGAAGCCGCCCGCCAAGAGGAGGCGTGGCGCCCCACAGACGAAGCCGGTGAGGCCAACCGTCCCGGTGGTGCCTGGGTGAGTTTCCTTTCGTTGGTTTTGAACGGCCGAGCGGCTCTACTTGGTTCTTGTGTGTTTATTTTCTTGAGCCTCAGGTCGCCGATCTCGCTGCCGCTGGCGGCGGCGGACGCCGCGTCCACGGAGGGTGCCGCGTTCCGGAGGACCCGGACCAGTGCCGACGAGGAGGAGGATGCGGTGGATCTGGACTTCGCCTGGACCCGGCCGACACTGATACGTCTCCAACGTATCTATAATTTTTTATTGTTCCATGCTATTATATTATCCATCTAGGATGTTTTATATGCAATTATATGCTATGTTATATGATTTTTGGGACTAACCTATTAACCTAGAACCCAGTGCCAGTGCCAGTTTCTGTTTTTTCCTTGTTTTTGAGTATTGCAGAAAAGGAAAACCAAACGGAGTCCAATTGACCTGAAAATTCACGGAGATAATTTTTGGACCAGAAGAAGCCCACGGAGTACCGGAGATGGGCCAGAAGAGTCCCGAGGCACCCAGGAGGGTGGGGGCGCACCCTACCCCCTGGGCGCGCCCCCCTACCTCGTGGTCACCTCGGCAACCCCCCTGACTTGTTCTCGACTCCAGCACCTCTTATATATACCCAAACTTCCAGAAAGAAACCTAGATCGGGAGTTCCGCCACTACAAGCCTCTGTAGCCACTGAAAACCAATCTAGACCCGTTCCGGCGCCCTGCCAGAGGGGGGAGATCCCTCTCCGGTGGCCATCTTCATCATCCCGGCCCTCTCCATGACGAGGAGGGAGTAGTTCACCCTCGGGGTGAGGGTATGTACCAGTAGCTATGTGTTTGATCTCTCTCTCTCTCTCTCTCTCGTATTCTTGATTCACACGATCTTGATGTATCGCGAGCTTTGCTATTATAGTTGATCTTATGATGTTCCCCCCCTCTACTCTCTTGTGATAAATTGAGTTTTCCCTTTGAAGTTATCTTATTGGATTGAGTCTAAGGATTTGAGAACACTTGATGTATGTCTTGCATGTGCTTATCTGTGGTGATAATGGGATATCACGTGATCCACTTGATGTATGTTTTGGTGATCAACTTGCGAGTTCCGTGACCTTGTGAAGTTATACATAGGGGTTGGCACACGTTTTCGTCTTGACTCTCCGGTAGAAACTTTGGGGCACTCTTTGAAGTTCTTTGTGTTGGTTGAATAGATGAATCTAAGATTGTGTGATGCATATTGTATAATCATACCCACGGATACTTGAGGTGACATTGGAGTATCTAGGTGACATTAGGGTTTTGGTTAATTTGTGTCTTAAGGTGTTATTCTAGTACGAACTCTAGGATATATCGAACGGAAAGAATAGCTTCGTGTTATTTTACTACGGACTCTTAAATGGATCAATCAGAAAGAATAACTTTGAGGTGGTTTCGTACCCTACAATAATCTCTTCGTTTGTTCTCCGCTATTAGTGACTTTGGAGGGACTCTTTGTTGCATGTTGAGGGATTGCTATATGATCCAATTATGTTATTATTGTTGAGAGAACTTGCACTAGTGAAAGTATGAACCCTAGGCCTTGTTTCCTAGCATTGAAATATCGTTTACGCTCACTTTTACCACTTGCTACCTTGCCGTTTTTATATTTTCAGATTACAAAAACCTTTATCTACCATCCATATTGCACTTGTATCACCATCTCTTCGCCGAACTAGTGCACCTATACAATTTACCATTGTATTGGGTGTGTTGGGACACAAGAGACTCTTTGTTATTTGGTTGCAGGGTTGTTTGAGAGAGACCATCTTCATCCTACGCCTCCCACGGATTGATAAACCTTAGGTCATCCACTTGAGGGAAATTTGCTACTGTCCTACAAACCTCTGCACTTGGAGGCCCAACAACGTCTACAAGAAGAAGGTTGTGTAGTAGACATCAGACGCCGAGGGCCTGGCCTGGCAGGATCGGAACATGGCCGAGGCGGAGCTAGAGGTGGCGTCGACCCAGGCCTGGGTCAACGCTGCAGCGACGTGGATGCGAGCCGGCGAGGAGCCCGCGGCCCGAGATGCCGGCGGGGATGGAGCCGGCAGAGACGGTCTACGTGCCATCGTTGGAGGGAGGGCGCGGCCGAGGTGGCCACGCTGACGTGATGGACCTCGACCGGGAGGTCGTGGTGGTTGAGGACGGCACCCGGCCGTGGACCGACGCAGTTGAGCGGTCGGGGGCCGATGGAGGCAGCGGCGACGCCGTCTTGGAAGAGGTGCCGCGGGTGGTGCCAGAGGGGGCGCCTCGGGTGTTGACGAGCACGACGCCGCTGGTGGTGACGCCGCAGGCCACTCTGGCCGTTGAGCCGGCGAGGGTGCTGGAGAAGGCGCCGGCGGCGGAAGAGGCGGTCAGTGGCGAGCATGCCCTGGTGCCTAGGCCAGGGGGGCACCGGGCCGCCGGGTCGTAGCCGGCTTGGGGCAGGACCAGCGAGGTCTTCTTCGGGCCCCTGACCCAGGAGGAGGCGGCGATGGCCACCGTGAGCCGGCGTCTACGGGGGAGGACAAACCGGATCTAGGTCTTCGCCTAGGCCGAGGTCGAGGAGACGCGGGAGGTGGAGCACGCTGTGTTCCTATGTTCTCCCTTGCCTTCTGTTTTTCTTTTTTGTTGTTTCTTCTGGGTGGGTGTGCGCCAGCGCACCCACTGGGTGTAGCCCCCAAGATTAGGGCCAACTGCGTAGCAGTTGGGTTGAATCTTAAAGTGATGTCTCATGCTGAACGTTGCTCTTTGTAGCAACTGGACTCCTTCCGGGTCAGCGTCTTCAACCGGCTTCTGGAGAAGCACTGACAGCTCAAGGAGCGGCTTGCCACCAAGGAGGAGGAGCTCCACGTCGCCGCAGGTATCTTTTTTCATGTGCTCCTTTTAGTGGGGGCATGCTAGCGCACCCACCGGGTGTAGCCCCCGAGACGAAGTTGGCCCGAATCTTAAAATGGTACTTTGTTTTTGATTCTTTTTTCTACAGCCGAGGTGCTGTCTTGGAGGGCCCAGTTGATCCGAGCCGGCTTCCATTACGACCGGCTTGTCGCTGACACCGGCCGGCTTGGGGCCGAGGTGGCGGAGGCGAGGGCGGAGGCGACGGGGGCCCGGCAGGCGCTTGACGAAGCCGGCGGGCTACAGGAGCGGGTGGCGGGAAACAATGGTCGTCTCGAGGACGAGGTGGAGCGCCTTAAGGTGGAGGCGGCCAAGGTCGTGGAGGCGCAGTGGGTGCTTGACGAGGCCGATCAGCAGCACGGCAAGCTAGCCGACGACAAGGGCCAGCTTCAGGCCGAGGTGGAGCGCTTGAAGGTGCTGGTGGCCACGGCCGAGGAGACCCGTCAGGGGGAAACCAGTCACTGCGAGGAGGCCGAGAAGGCGGCCGAGGACAAGGACGCCGAGCTGAAGGTGGCTCTTGCCAAGGTCGCCGACCTGGAGAAGGCGCTCCAGGAGCGCGACCGCACCATATCCCGGGAGCGGCGCGGTACGTTGCTCGAAGCGTAGCACCTGGAAGAGTCCTTCTCGAGTAAGTGCTTTCCTTGGGTTCTGCTGAGCTAGGACCCCGGCTTCTTGTCCTTGGTAATTTTCTTCTAACCTGCTTTACTTCTTGACAGGGGCCTTCCCGGAGACGCGCCAACTGGCGAAGGAGGCCGTCCGCATTCAGCGAGACCCGCAGGGAGTCGTCAGCTCCGGGACTGACCAACAGGTAGCTCGGACCTTCTCGGAGAACATGACCACCGCCGAGGCTCGCCTGCGAGTCTTGGGTGAGCAGATGGGGCGGCTCTCCGAGGCCGGCGCAGCGATGACGGCGGCCCTTTGGCCGGGCTCCGTTGCACCGAATAGCTTCTCGCGGTTGGCGCGATGGTTGGAGCCTGGGCCGGACCGGCTCCACGACTGGCGCGTTTCTGCCGCCCGTGCCGGTGCTGAGATGGCGCTCAGGTTCGTCATGTCTTGGCATCCGGATCTGTCGTTGGACGTGCTGATGGGCCAGCGAGCCGGCGCGGAGGACCAGCTATAGGCAGAGGCTGGACGGATCACGGCCCGGGCCAGCTATATTGCCGGGTTTGCCATTCATGACGAGTTCCAGCCGGAGCGGACGGAAGACGGTGGAGTCGTGCCTGCTGACGACTACGGCCTGCTTCTGAACGACCTAGAGGGCAGCTCCGAGGAGACGGGCGTCTATGGTGACGACGACGCCGGAGAGGAGGACGTCGACACATCGGCGAACCCGGAGGCCACCGAGGAGGAGCCGGCAGCTGCGTGACCCGGCGCTGGGGATGCCTGAGGCTGCCCTGTGATACGTCTCCAACGTATCTATAATTTATGAAGTATTCATTCTATTATATTATCAACCTTGGATGTTTTATATGCATTTATATGCTATTTTATATGGTTTTTGGGACTAACCTATTAACCTAGAGCCCAGTGCCAGTTTCTGTTTTTTTCCTTGTTTTAGAGTATCGCAGAAAAGGAAAACCAAACGGAGTCCAATTGACCTGAAACTTGACGGAGCTTATTTTTGGACCAGAAGAAGGCTAGGAAGTAACAGAACTGGGCCAGAAGAGTCTCGGGCTGCCCACGAGGGTGGGGGGGGGGGCGCCCACCCCCCTGGGCGCGCGCCCTGCCTCGTGGATAGCCCGGAGACCCCCCTGCCTTGTTCCTGACTCCAACACCTCTTATATAACCCAAAACTTCCAGAAAAAACCTAGATCGGGAGTTCCGCCGCCAGAAGCCTCCGTAGCCACCGAAAACCAATCTAGGCCCTCTCCAGCACCCTGCCGGAGGGGGCCATCATCACCGGAGGGCATGGAGGAGGATCCCGAAGGGGCCATCATCATCATGAAGGCCAAGGACTAGAGGGGGGAAGCCATGGAGGAGGAAACACAAGGGGGAGAACCTCTCCTCCTCTCTCTTGGTGGCACCGGAGTGCCATCGAGAGGGGAATCATCGCCGTGGTGATCGTCTTCATCAACATCACCATCATCATCACCATCCTCATCTCTTTTACGCGGTCCACTCTCCCACACCCCGCTATAATCCCTACTTGAACATGGTGCTTTATGCCACATATTATGATCCAATGATGTGTTGCCATCCTATGATGTTTTGAGTAGATATCTTTTGTCTTTGGGTTGATTGATGATCTAGATTGGTAGGATTTGTATGTTTCACTTTGGTGCTGTCCTATGGTGCCCTCCGTGTCGCGCGATCGTGAGGTATTCCAGCTGTAGAGTGTTGCAATACGTTTATGGTTCGCTTATAGTGGGTTGCGTGAGTGACTGAAACACAAACCCGAGTAAGGGGTTGTTGCGTATGGGATAAAGAGGACTTGATGCATTAATGCTATGGTTGGATTTTACCTTAATGATCTTTAGTAGTTGTGGATGCTTGCTAGAGTTCCAATCATAAGTGCATATGATCCAAGTAGAGAAAGTATGTTAGCTTATGCCTCTCCCTCATATGAAACTGCAATAGTGATTACCGGTCTTGTTAACGATTGCCTAGGACAATTCCACACACTGATCCACCATTATTATACACTCGCTATTTATAATATTTATTAATATATTCTAACTTTATGATAACAGCACCTACTTTTATATTTTAGCTCTATGATATCATACAAAGTTATCCATTTCATACCCACAACATAGTTTTATTTCTCGTTACTAGTTGGAAGCAAACGTTCGGTGTACATAGAGTCGTATCAGTGGCAGATAGGGCTTGAGATAATATTGATCTTACCTTTAGCTCCTTGTGGGTTCGACACTCCATACTTATCACTTCCACCTTTGAAAATTGCTACGATGATTCCTTGCACTTGGGGATTATCAAGCTCTTTTTTGGCGCCGTTGCCGGGGAGCAATAGCGTTGGGTTGATATTCTCGTGTGTGCTTGTTTGCTTTCTTCACTAAGTAGATTTTGTTTTTCCTTTTTGTTTCTGTTTAGTTGTGGGTGAAACATAAAAATATATATTAAAAGAATGAAAATACAAAAAGAATTTACTTGCCTCTCATGCCTAAAAAGTTTTTCAAAAAGAGAAGTGATTGGAAAGTTATGCATTGAAGAAGTGAGGGTCGACCTTGAGCATTCGTGTTCATGCTCACGAAAACAATGTAGAATTTTTCATGGAAGTTTCTCTGTAAATAATTATCCCTTTATATATATCCACTATATTATAAAAATAATGTGCCAAGCCTTGGTTTTAGGATGATTAGATTGCTTGTTTACTATGTGCAGAACAAAAACAGAAACTTTGGCTGTAGCGCATGATTTTACATATTTTACTGGAAAGTCAAATGGGTCTGAAACTTTTTGCACATTACTTATGTATAAATTTTTCAAATTTTCAAATTTATTTCATAATCATTGGAGTTACAGAAGTTTACTAAACTTCCAGATTACTACAGACTATCCTGTTTTAGACAGATTCTGTTTTCTATGTGTTGTTTGCTTATTTCGATGAATCTATGAGTAGTATCAGAGGGTATGAACTATGAATGAGTTGGAATACAGTAGATATTACACCAATATGAATTTATAATGAGTTCACAACAGTACCTAAAGGTAGTGATTTGCTTTATTATACTAACGGATCTCACAAAGTTTTTGTTAAAGTTTTGTGTGGATGAAGCGTTCGAAGATCGAGGAGCTATCAATATGAGAAGAATAAAGAGAGGCAAGACTTCAAGCTTGGGGATTCCCAAGGCACCCCAAGTAAATATTTCAGAGGATACTCAAGCATCTAAGCTTGGGGATGCCCCGGTTGGCATCCCATCTTTCTTCTTCAACAAATATTGGTATGCCTCGGTTTTTGTTTTGTTCACATGATTTGTTTCCTTTGTGTCTTTATTTCTCTTTAAAGAACCATGCTAGTATGAGAATTTCCCTTCATCAATTTATAGAATACTTCATGTGCTTCACTTATATCTTTTAAGTATGATCTTATAGAATTTCTCTTTGTGCTTCACTTAAATCTTTTGAGTATGGTTTTATAGAATGCTTCGTGTGCTTCACTTATACATTTTGAGCTTGGATATTGGTTAGTTAATATTAATTTTAGAATGCTCCATGAAATTCACTTATATCTTTTGGAGTATAAATAATACTATCATCTGAAGTGGGTCAACTTTAGGAACTAGTGATCCCGCTATTCCGAATGAGAATAATTTTGCTTATGTGGAGAGTAGAAAAATTTCTATGCTTGCAAAGCATGAAAAGAATGCTTTATGTGATAGTTATATTGTTAAATTCATTCATGATTCTACTGAAAATTGTTATGAGGGAGGAACACATGTTTGTAGGAGTTGCAATAATATCAAGTTTCCTCCCTATGTGCTTCAAGTTTTGAAGTTATACTACTTTTACCTTCCTATGCTAGTTGATTCTTGTTCCTATAAATTGTGTGCTCACAAAATCCCTAGGCATAGGAAGTGGGTTAGTTTTAAATTTGCTAGTCGGATTCTTCATGATGCTCTCTTTATGTTTCAATTCTTATCTTTTATGTGAACATCATTGAAATCATCATGCCTAGCTAAAAGGCATTAAAGAAAAGCGCTTGTTGGGAGACAACCCAATATTTATCCTTACTGTTTTTGTGTGTTTACATGATTAAGCTACTGTAGTAATCATGTTTTATAGCTTTTCTTTCAATAAAGTGCCAAGTAAGACCTTTGGGAAGACTTGGGTGAAAGTTAATGTGATCTTGCTGTAAAAAGCAGAAACTTTGCACTCACGAGATTAGCTGCCATTTTTTAAATAAGAGTGCTTTGGTGCTAATTCTTTTTGCAGAGGATTAATATACAAATTACTCATGTCCACCAATTTATTTCATAAATTTTTGAGTAGCAGAAGTATGGTTAGTGTTAAGATCATTACCGACTGTTCTGTTTCTGACAGATTCTGTTTTCATTGCATAGTTTGCTTATTTTCTAGTTTCTATGACTTATATTTTCTCAATATAAATTGTAGAAATGATATGGTACAGTAGGCATTGTGTGAGAAAAATTATGAGTCTTGTCTTTGACAATACCAAAGTGAATGGTTTACTCTTTATCATACTAACCTATCTCACGAAGTTCCAATAAGTGTTGTGTGATTGAAGCTTTCAAGCTTTGGGTGAGATATCGATATGAGGAGAATAAGGAGTGGAAAGACCCTAAGCTTGGGGATGCCCAAGGCACCCCAAGTTAATATTCAAGGAAGACTCAAGCGCCTAAGCTTGGGGATGCCCCGGAAGGCATCCCCTCTTTCGTCTTCAAAACTATCGGTATACCTTACTCGGAGCTATATTTTTATTCGTCACATGATATGTGTTTTGCTTGGAGCATATTTTCACACTTACTTGCTGATTGAATAAAATCATTGGATCTGAATTATTAAATGAAAAAGAATCCTCCCATGGCTAGTTAATTATTTGACTACTCAATGTCCTTCACTATTATCTTTTGGAGTAGTTTGCCATTTACTCACGTGCTTCACGTATATCCTATGAGTAAATGGTCGAATAATTGAAATATCATAAATCTGAATTTATATATGCTTCATATGCTTACACCATGGGGAGTAATGACTTCACATAGAATAAGTATAGGTAGTAAACTTTTTGAAAGTTAGCAAACGTAGAATTGGTCATTTGAACAATTCATGAAAGAATATTGAAGGAAGAGAGATTTCACATATAAATATACTATCTTGGACATCTTTTGCAATTGTGAGCACTCATTAAAATATGACATGCTAAAAGGTTAATGTCAGACAAGGAAGACAACGTAATGGGTTATGTTTTCTTATATCTGAAATAAAGTATATTGTCTTGGATCATCCAACATGTTGAGCTTGCTTTTCCCCCTCATGCTAGCCAAATTCTTTGCACCAAGTAGAGATACTACTTGTGCTTACAAAAATTCCTTAAACCAGTTTTGCCATGAGAGTCCACCATACCTACCTATGGATTGAGTAAGATCCTTCAAGTAAGTTGTCATCAGTGCATGCAATAAAAATTGCCTTCTAAATATGTATGATCTATTAATGTGGAGAAAATAAGCTTTATACGATCGTGTGATGCGGAAGAAATAAAAGCGATAGACTGCATAATAAAGGTCCATATCACAAGTGGCAATATAAAGTGACGTTCTTTTGCATTAAGATTTTGTGCATCCAACCATAAAAGCGCATGACAACCTCTGCTTCCCTCCGCGAAGGGCCTATCTTTTACTTTTATCTTCTACCATTATGCAAGAGTCATGGTGATCTTCACCTTTCCTTTTTACATTTTATCCTTTGGCAAGCAAAATATGTTGGAAAGATCCTGGTATATATGGCTAATTGGATGTGAGTTTTCATGAACTAGTATTGTTGACATTACCCTTGAGGTAAAACGTTGGGAGGCAAAACTATAAGCCCCTATCTTTCTCTGTGTCCGATTAAAACTTTGAACCCATGAATATCACGTGAATGTCAGCAATTGTGAAAGACTAAATGATAGTTGAGTATGTGGAGTTTGCTAAATCAAAGCTCTGACATAGACCCTTCCTGAAAATAAGATGAATTGCAATTGTTTGATGATTGAGAATATAGTTTGTTAGTTTCAAGAGAGTTTATGATCTATACTTTAACATGTGAATAGCTTGTTACTTGATCATGAAAAGTTTTATGAAAATGAGCTACTGTTATGATATATAATGATGCTAGAAAAAGTGATTGGAACTATCATTGATGAAACTTATGCACTTGCTAGCATTCACACTTCATAAATTATTTCTTTTTATCATTTATCTACTCAAGAATGAGCAGGAATTAAGCTTGGGGATGCTGATACGTCTCCAACGTATCTATAATTTATGAAGTATTCATGCTATTATATTATCAACTTTGGATGTTTTATATGCATTTATATGCTATTTTATATGGTTTTTGGGACTAACCTATTAACCTAGAGCCTAGTGCCAGTTTTTGTTTTTTCCTTGTTTTAGAGTATCGCAGAAAGGGAAAACCAAATGGAGTCCAATTGACCTGAAACTTGATAGAGCTTATTTTTGGACCAGAAGAAGGCCAGGAAGTAAAAGAACTGGGCCAGAAGAGTCTCGGGCTGCCCACAAGGGTGGGGGGTGCGCCCCCTGCCTCGTGGACAGCCCGGAGACCCCCCTGCCTTGTTCCCAACTCCAACACCTCTTATATAACCCAAAACTTCCAGAAAGAAACCTAGATCGGGAGTTCCACCACCAGAAGCCTCTGTAGCCACCGAAAACCAACCTAGGCCTTCTCTGGCACCCTGCCGGAGGGGGCCATCATCACCGGAGGGCATGGAGGAGGATCCCGGAGGGGCCATCATCACCATGAAGGCCAAGGACCAGAGGGGGGAAGCCATGGAGGAGGAAGCACAAGGGGGAGAACCTCTCCTCCTCTCTCTTGGTGGCACCGGAGTGCCAACGAGAGGGGAATCATCGTCGCGGCGATCGTCTTCATCAACATCACCATCATCATCACCATCCTCATCTCTTTTATGCGGTCCACTCTCCCGCACCCCGCTGTAATCCCTACTTGAACATGGTGCTTTATGCCACATATTATGATCCAATGATGTATTGCCATCCTATGATGTTTTGAGTAGATATCTTTTGTCTTTGGGTTGATTGATGATCTAGATTGGTAGGAGTTGTATGTTTCACTTTGGTGATGTCCTATGGTGCCCTCCGTGTCGCGCAAGCGTGAGGGATTCCCGCTGTAGGGTGTTGCAATACGTTTATGATTCGCTTATAGTGGGTTGCGTGAGTGACTAAAACACAAACCCGAGTAAGGGGGTTGTTGCGTATGGGATAAAGAGGACTTGATGCTTTAATGCTATGGTTGGATTTTACCTTAATGATCTCTAGTAGTTGTGGATGCTTGCAAGAGTTCCAATCATAAGTGCATATGATCCAAGTAGAGAAAGTATGTTAGCTTATGCCTCTCCCTCATATGAAACTGCAATAGTGATTACCGGTCTTGTTAACGATTGCCTAGGACAATTCCGCACACCGATCCACCATTATTCCACACTCCCTATTTATAATATTTAGTAATATATTCTAACTTTATGATAACATCACCTACTTTTATATTTTAGCTCTCTGATATCATACAAAGTTATCCTTTTCATACCCACAACATAGTTTTATTTCTCGTTACTAGTTGGAAGCAAACGTTCGGTGTACATAGAGTCGTATCAGTGGCAGATAGGGCTTGAGAGAATATTGATCTTACCTTTAAATCCTTGTGGGTTCGACACTCCATACTTATCACTTCCACCTTTGGAAATTGCTACGATGATTCCTAACACTTGGGGATTATCAACCTGTTTTAACTTAGTAAAAATTTCGGTTAGGTAGCAGGTCCACCCACCCACTGGGGGTGCTCAGGTGTAATGAACTCTAGCCTTGGGCCTGTTTAACTTTCTGATGTGTAAATTTCGTGAATGTTTGCGCCTTTGCTTTTCGTCTTTTGAGCCGTTTTCTTGCGACTTCCCTTCTCGGGCCTCCCCCCCATGAGTCTGACGGCCGAGGCTCCGGTCCGTGACAAGGATTTCGGCCTTTGAGAGGAGCGCACAGTACTTAGGATTTTGAAACGTTGAGCGCGAGTGAAACACCCACTGGGCCGGCTGGCGGCAATCCGGTGAAGTCGGTTGGCGAGCAGCCGGTCATGCGGTAATTTAAAAGTGGTGGGGCTGGGTTGGGTAAAGTCCTTGACTTAGTATTCGTGGCGCGCTGGTGCTTTGGCCCTTTGTGCTTGCCAGCCGACAGACGAAGCCAGTTCTGTGGCCTAGGGCGAAGTGGAGGGTCGTGGCGACCTCAACGCGTCAGGAGTTACTAAGGAAGACGGCGGGTAGTGACCAAGCCAGCCAGCCCCCAAGCCCCCGGGTCGAGCGAGTCGAGCCGGTGGTGGGGTTGGTTTGATAGAAAGGTAATGCATGATGCAGGAGACACAAAAGCTTGATCGAAAAGGGCAGCCCCCGAGAGTCGCTCAAGGACTCCATAATTTCATATAGTTCACAAAAGGCAGTGATACATACGTACACACAACTAACTGTAAAATGGGCGGAGGAGTTCTGCATTCCACGACTGGGTTGTTTCTTCGCCGGCGGTGTCTCTCTTGTGCTTGTTTGACCTGCGGGCGTCGATGAGGTAGTAGGCGTTGCGGTCGCACAAGGCCTTGCTGACGATGAAGGGGCCTTCCCATGGGGAGGACAACTTGTGTTGGCCGGCTTGCTGCTGGACGAGGTCTCCCTCTCGGAATGCGAGGGGCTCGATCTTCTTGCTGTGGTAGTGCCTCAGGCCTTGCTGGTAGATGGCTGACCGGATGAGCGCCAAGAGGCGTGCTTCTTCGAGTAGGTCGACGCCATCCCCGCGGGCTTCTTTGGCTTCGGCTTCAGTGTACATCACGGCGCGCGGCGAGTCGAACTCGATGTCGGTCGGGATGACGACTTCGGCTCCGTAGACGAGGAAGAATGGGGTGAACCCGGTTGACCGGTTTGGTGTGGTGCGGAGGCTCCAGAGGACGGTCGGCAACTCGTCGAGCCAGCTGCTGGGTGAGCGGACAAGTGGCTCGACAAGCCGTGGTTTGATGCCGGATAGGATGAGGTCGTTGGCCCGCTCGACCTGGCCGTTGGACTGCGGGTGTGCAACGTACGCCAGGTCGAGGCAGATGCCAGAGATGGAGCAATATTGCGCGAGCGCACCCTTGGCGAAGTTAGTGTCATTGTCTGTGATGATACTGTTCGGCATGCCGTAGCGTACGACGATGTCTTTGACGAACCGAACGGCTGTTGGCCCGTCCAGCTTCTTGATAGGCCTCGCTTCGATCCACTTGGTGAACTTGTACACTACCACCAGCAAATGCGTCATGCCGCCTCGAGCGGTCTTGAAGGGCCCCAACATGTCGAGTCCCCACACCGCGAAAGGCCAGGCGATCGGGATGGTCCGGAGTGCTGAGGCTGGCTGGTGGCTGCGCTTGCTGAAGCGCTAGCATCCCTCGCATTTGAGGATGAGTGACGTGGGCCAGTAGTAACCATGGCGGAAAGACTTGGCCACCAAGGACCACGAGGCAGCGTGGTGCCCGCACTCGCCCTTGTGTATGTCGAGGAGGATCTCAATGCCCTGGTCCTGCTCGATGCAGCGCTGGAACACGCCGATGGAGCTGCGCTTGACGAGCTCGTTGCTGATGATGTTGTAGGCGGATGCCCGGCATTGCACTTGCCGGGCCTCGGTCACGTCGATGGGGAGACCCCCGTTCTCCAGAAACTCTGATATGGGCAAGGCCCATGAGGGAGTCGTTACTACGGTGAAGACGGCCACCATGGCGGGTTCTGGGGCGGCAGCCCCCGAGCCGAGGTCGGCAGCCCCGGGGTTAGGGACGGCGGCGGCCGGGTTGAAGGCGACGGCAGCCGGGTCGGGGATGATGGCGGTCGGGTTGACTGTTGCAGCCCCCGGGCCGGGTTGGACAGTCCCCGGGCCGGGTTCTGCAGTCCCCGGGCCGGGTTGAGGCGTGGTCGGATTGTCCGGGACGTAAATGGACTCGAAGTCTGGAGATGGCTTGACGGACGGCTTGCAGGTGCTCGAGGGAGACGCCAGACGGGATGGACTGTCGCGATGAGGCGATCTTGGCGAGTGTGTCGGTGGCCTCGCTTTTCATGTGCGGGACGTGGAGGAACTCGCAACCCGCGAAGTATCCGGATAGCTTCTGGACGAGGAAGTGGTAGCTTGCACTGTTGGGGCCGCGGGCGTCCCACTCGCCGGAGCACTGTTGCACCATCAAATCCGAATCGATGTAGCATAGGATGTGTCGGATGCCGAGTTCCTTGGCAAGCCGGAGGCCATGCACAAGGGCTTCATACTCGGCGATGTTTTTGGAGGCGGTGAAGTGGATCTGGAGCGCGTGCTACCTCTTGAGCACTGCGTTGGTTTTCCCTTGAAGAGGAAAGGGAGATGCAGCAAAGTAGCGTAAGTATTTCCCTCAGTTTTTGAGAACCAATGTATCAATCCAGTAGGAGGCTACGCGCGAGTCCCTCGCACCTGCACAAACAAATAAATCCTCGCAACCAACGCGATAAGGGGTTGTCAATCCCTACACGGTCACTTACGAGAGTGAGATCTGATAGATATGATAAGATGATATTTTTGGAGTTTTTATGATAAAGATGCAAAGTAAAATAGAAAGCAATAAAAATAACTAAGTATTGGAAGATTGATATAATGGAGAATAGACCCGGGGGCCATAGGTTTCACTAGTGGTTTCTCTCGAGAGCATAAGTATTCACGGTGGGTAAACAAATTACTATTGAGCAATTGACAGAATTGAGCATAGTTATGAGAATATCTAGGTATGATCATGTATATAGGCATCATGTCCGAGACAAGTAGATCGACTCCTGCCTGCATCTACTACCATTACTCCACACATCGACCGCTATCCAGCATGCATCTAGAGTATTAAGTTCATAAGAACAGAGTAACGCTTTAAGCAAGATGACATGATGTAGAGGGATAAATTCATGCAATCTGATAAAAACCCCATCTTGTTATCCTCGATGGCAACAATACAATACGTGCCATGTTGCCCGTACTGTCACTGGGAAAGGACACCGCAAGATTGAACCCAAAGCTAAGCACTTCTCCCATTGCAAGAAAGATCAATCTAGTAGGCCAAACCAAACTGATAATTTGAAGAGACTTGCAAAGATAACCAATCTTACATAAAAGAATTCAGAGAAGATTCAAATATTGTTCATAGATAAACTTGATCATAAACCCACAATTCATCGGTCTCAACAAACACACCGCAAAAGAAGATTACATCGAATAGATCTCCACAAGAGAGGGGGAGAACTTTGTATTGAGATCCAAAAAGAGAGAGAAAGCCATCTAGCTAATAACTATGGACCCGAAGGTCTGAGGTAAACTACTCACACTTCATCGGAGAGGCTATGGTGTTGATGTAGAAGCCCTCCGTGATTGATGCCCCCTCTGGCGGAGCTCCGGAACAGGCCCCAAGATGGGATCTCGTGGATACAAAAAGTTGCGGCGGTGGAATTAGGGTTTTGGCTCCGTCCCTGGTAGTTTGGGAGTACGTAGGTATATATAGGAGGAAGGAGTACGTCGGTGGAGCAACAGGGGGCCCACGAGGGTGGAGGGCGCGCCTGGGGGGGTAGGTGCGTCCCCCTACCTCGTGGCTTCCCTGTTGGTTGCTTGACGTAGGGTCCAAGTCTCCTGGATCATGTTCGTTCCGAAAATCACGTTCCCGAAGGTTTCATTCCGTTTGGACTCTGTTTGATATTCTTTTCTTGCGAAACCCTAAAATAGGAAAAAAAACAGCAATTCTGGACTGGGCCTCCGGTTAATAGGTTAGTGCCAAAAATAATATAAAAGTGTATCATAAAGCCCAATATTGTCCAAAACAGAAGATAATATAGCATGGAGCAATCAAAAATTATAGGCACGTTGGAGACGTATCAAGCATCCCCAAGCTTAATTCCTGCTCGTCCTTGAGTAGGTAAATGATAAAAACAGAATTTTTGATGTGGAATGCTACTTGGCATAATTTCAATGTAATTCTTCTTAATTGTGGTATGAATATTCAGATCCGAAAGATTCAAGATAAAAGTTCAATATTGGCATAAAAATAATAATACTTCAAGCATACTAACTAAGCAATTATGTCCTCTCAAAATAACATGGCCAAAGAAAGTTCATCCCTACATAATCATATAGTTTAGTCATGCCCCATTTTTGTCACACAATAATGCTCCCATCATGCACAACCCCGATGACAAGCCAAGCAATTGTTTCATACTTTAGTAATCTCAAACTTTTTCAACCTTCACGCAATACATGAGCATGAGCCATGGATATAACACTATGGGTGGAATAGAATATGATGATGGGGGTTATGTGGAGAAGACAAAAAAGGAGAAAGTATCACATCAACGAGGCTAATCAATGAGCTATGGAGATGCCCATCGATTGATGTTAATGCAAGGAGTAGGGATTGCCATGCAACGGATGCACTGGAGCTATAAATATATGAAAGCTCAACAAAAAAAACTAAGTGGGTGTGCATCCAACTTGCTTGCTCATGAAGACCTAGGGCACTTGAGGAGGCCCATTGTTGGAATATACAAGCCAAGTTCTATAATGAAAACCCACTAGTATATGAAAGTGACAAAACAAGAGACTCTCTATCATGAAGATTATGGTGCTACTTTGAAGCACAAGTGTGGAAAAAAAGATAGTAGCATTGTCCATTTTATTTTATTTTATTTTTTATTTGGCCTTTCCTTTTTTGGCCTTCCTTTTTTGGGACAATGCTCTATTAATGATGATCATCACACTTCTATTTATTTACAACTCATAGATTACAACTCGATACTAGAACAAAGTATGACTCTATATGAATGCCTCCGGCGGTGTACCGGGATGGGAAATGAATCAAGAGTGACATGTATGATAAATTATGCATGGTGGCTTTGCCACAAATACGATGTCAACTACATGATTATGCAAGGCAATATGACAATGATGATGTGTGTCATAATAAATGGAACGGTGGAAAGTTGCATGGCAATATATCTCGGAATGGCTACGGAAATGCCATAATAGGTAGGTATGGTGGCTTCTTTGAGGAAGATATAATGAGGTTTATGTGTGAAAGAGCGTATCATATCACGGGGTTTGGATGCACCAGCGAAGTTTGCACCAACTCTCAATGTGAGAAAGGGCAATGCACGGTACCGAAGAGGCTAGCAATGATGGAAAGCTGAGAGTGCGTATAATCCATGGACTCAACATTAGTCATAAAGAACTCACATACTTTTTGCAAAAATCTACAAGTCATCAAAAACCAAGCACTACGCGCATGCTCCTAGGGGGATAGATTGGTAGGAAAAGAGCATCGCTCGTCCCCGACCGCCACTCATAAGGAGGACAATCAAAAGAACACCTCATGTTTCAAATTTGTTACATAACGTTTACCATATGTGCATGCTACGGGACTTGCAAACTTCAACACAAGTATTTCTCAACTTTACAACTATTCAACTAGCACAACTTTAATATCACTACCTCCATGTCTCAAAACAATCATCAAGCATCAAACTTCTCTTAGTATTCAACACACTCATAAGAAAGTTTTTACTAATCTTGAATACCTAGCATATTAGGATTATTTAAGCAAATGACCATGCTATTTAAGGCTCTCAAAATAATCTAAGTGAAGCATGATATATCAATAGTTTCTATAAAACAAATCCACCATCGTGCTCTAAAAGATATAAGTGAAGTGATAGAGCAAAACTATATAACTCAAAAGATATAAGTGAAGCACATAGAGTATTCTAATAATTTCCGAATCATGTGTGTCTCTCTCAAAAGGTGTGTATAGCAAGGATGATTGTGGTAAACTAAAAATCAAAGACTCAAATCATACAAGACGCTCCAGGCAAAACACATATCATGTGGTGAATAAAAATATAGCTCCAAGTAAAGTTACCGATAGAAGTAGACGAAAGAGGGGATGCCTTACGGGGCATCCCCAAGCTTTGACTTTTAGGTGTCCTTAGATTATATTGGGGGTGCCATGAGCATCTCCAATCTTATGCTCTTGCCACTCCTTGTTCCATAATCCATCAAATCTTTACCCAAAACTTGAAAACTTCACAACACAAAACTTAAAGTAGAAAATCTTGTGAGCTCCGTTAGCGAAATAAAACAAAACACCACTTCAAGGTACTGTAATTAACTCATTATTTATTTATATTGGCCTTAAACCTACTGTATTCCAACTCCTCTATGGTTTATAAACTATTTTACTAGCCATAGATTCATCAAAATAAGCAAACAACACACGAAAAACAGAATCTGTCAAAAACAGAACAGTCTATAGTAATCTGTAGCTAACTAAAGATCTGGAACCCCAAAAATTCTAAAATAAATTTCTGGACGTGAGGAATTTATCTATTAATCATCTGCAAAAATAATTAACTAAATAGCACTTTCCAAATAAAAATGGCAGCATTTCTCGCAAGCGTTAAAGTTTCTGTTTTTTACTGCAAGATTAAAAAGACTTTCCTCAAGTCTTCCCAACGGTTCTACTTGGAACAAACACTAATTAAACATAAAAAACACAACCAAAACAGAATCTATATAAATTATTTATTACTACTAAACAGGAGCAAAAAGCAAGAAATAAAAATAAAATTGGGTTGCCTCCCAACAAGCGCTATCGTTTAACGCCCCTAGCTTGGCATAAAAGCAAGGATAGATCTAAGTAATATCATCTTGGGTCTTTAATTTTTTTGCGGAGTTATGCTCGAATCTGGGAGGTTCCTTACGTTTACCCTCATATTCGGAAATTTTGAGATCTAAAGAATCCAAACGCTTATTGCAAAGGGTAATCAACATATTCATGCGGTGGAGATTCCCGCTAACACTCTTAAGAGGTTCAAGAGATTTTTGTCAGATCTTGGTTACTTCGCAAATTTTCTCAAAAACTTGCATTTCTTCTTGGGCATGATGATGCCCCTTTTGTTGGGGTAGTGTTCCCACTATACCCTCTATAATTTCATGCGCAATCTTGAGATCAATTTCAATAAAATTGCCTTTGGCAACGCAATCCAAGAGTTGTCTATGAGATAAATTCAATCCAACATAAAAGTTGCGAAGCAGAATTCTAAAATTCACCTCTAGGGTGCAATTACGATAAAACCCCATCATTCTAAACCAAGCATCTTTTAAGTTTTCTCCTTGTCTTTGTTTGAAGTGAAGAACCTCAAACTCAGGAGACAAAGGGGAAGATAGGGGACTAGCCATAACGACAAGCAAACAAACTGACACACAAGCAAACAAGAAACGAGCAAAAAGAGGCAAATAGAGAAAGAGAGGGAGGATAGAGAGAGAGGGTGAATAAAACGGCAAGGGTGAAGTGGGGGAGAGGCAAACGAGAGGCAAATGGCAAATAACGTAATGTGGGAGATAAGGGTTTGTGATGGGTACTTGGTATATTCACTTTTGCGTAGACCTCCCCGGCAATGGCGCCAGAAATTCTTCTTGCTACCTCTTGAGATCTGCGTTGGTTTTCCCTTGAAGAGGAAAGGGTGATGCAGCAAAATAGCTTAAGTATTTCCCTCAGTTTTTGAGAACCAAGGTATCAATCCAGTAGGAGGCTACGCGCGAGTCCCTCGCACCTGCACAAACAAATAAATCCTCGCAACCAACGCGATAAGGGGTTGTCAATCCCTACACGGTCACTTACGACAGTGAGATCTGATAGATAAGATAAGATAATATTTTTGGTATTTTTATGATAAATATGCAAAGTAAAATAGAAAGCAATAAAAATAACTAAGTATTGGAAGATTGATATAATGGAGAATAGACCCGGGGGCCATAGGTTTCACTAGTGGCTTCCCTCGAGAGCATAAGTATTCACGGTGGGTAAACAAATTACTGTTGAGCAATTGACAGAATTGGGCATAGTTATGAGAATATCTAGGTATGATCATGTATATAGGCATCACGTCCGAGACAAGTAGACCGACTCCTGCCTGCATCTACTACTATTACTCCACACATCGACTGCTATCCAGCATGCATCTAGAGTATTAAGTTCATAAGAACATAGTAACGCTTTAAGCAAGATGACATGATGTAGAGGGATAAATTCATGCAATATGATAAAAAAACATCTTGTTATCCTCGATGGCAACAATACAATACGTGCCTTGCTGCCCCTACTGTCACTGGGAAAGGACACCGCAAGATTGAACCCAAAGCTAAGCACTTCTCCCATTGCAAGAAAGATCAATCTAGTAGGCCAAACCAAACTGATAATTCAAAGAGACTTGCAAAGATAACCAATCATACATAAAAGAATTCAGAGAAGATTCAAATATTGTTCATAGATAAACTTGATCATAAACCCACAATTCATCGGTCTCAACAAACACACCGCAAAAGAAGATCACATTGAATAGATCTCCACAAGAGAGGGGGAGAACTTTGTATTGAGATCCAAAAAGAGAGAGAAAGCCATCTAGCTAATAACTATGGACCCGAAGGTCTGAGGTAAACTACTCACACTTCATCGGAGAGGCTATGGTGTTGATGTAGAAGCCCTCCGTGATCGATGCCCCCTCCGGCGGAGCTCCGGAACAGGCCCCAAGATGGGATCTCGTGGATACAGAAAGTTGCGGCAGTGGAATTAGGGTTTTGGCTCCGTCCCTGGTAGTTTGGGAGTACGTAGGTATATATAGGAGGAAGGAGTACATCGGTGGAGCAATAGGGGGCCCATGAGGGTGGAGGGCGCACCTAGGGGGGTAGGCGCGCCCCCTAACTCGTGGCTTCCATGTTGGCTGCTTGACGTAGGGTTCAAGTCTCCTGGATCATGTTCGTTCCGAAAATCACGTTCTCGAAGGTTTCATTCCGTTTGGACTCCGTTTGATATTCTTTTCTTGCGAAACCCTAAAATAGGCAAAAAACAGCAATTCTAGGCTAGGCCTCCGGTTAATAGGTTAGTCCCAAAAATAATATAAAAGTGTATAATAAAGCCCAATATTTTTCAAAACAGAAGATAATATAGCATGGAGCAATCAAAAATTATAGATACGTTGGAGACGTATCAGCGCGTACCGAAGCCGGTCGCCCTTCGGGGAGGACAGCACGATGTCAGATCCCAGGCCGAGACACATCTTGGAACCGTCGAAGTGCATGCGCCAGTGCGTTGAATCCGGCGGCGGCGGCAGATACTGGGTCTCGGTCCAGTCGACGAGGAAGTCGGCCAGAGCTTGGGACTTGATCGTGGTGCGAGGCTCGTAGAAGATGGTGTGGCCGGCTAGCTCGAGCGCCCACTTGGTGACCCGGCCAGAGGCGTCTTGGCACCCGATGATCTCGCCGAGGGGGGCCATGCATGACCACGGTAACAACATGCTCTTGAAAGTACAGCTTCAGTTTCTTGGCGGTGAAGTACACGCCATAACACATCTTTTGGTAGTGCGGGTAGTTCTGCTTGGATGCGGAGGGTGATGACCCACAAGTATAGGGGATCTATCGTAGTCCTTTTGATAAGTAAGAGTGTCGAACCCAACGAGGAGCAGAAGGAAATGATAAGCGGTTTTCAGCAAGGTATTCTCTGGAAGTACTGAAATAAGTGGTAACAGATAGTTTTGTGATAAGATAATTTGTAACGAGCAACAAGTGACAAAAGTAAATAAAGTGCAGCAAGGTGGACCAATCCATTATGTAGCAAAGGACAAGCCTGGACAAACTTTTATATAAGGAAAAGCGCTCCCGAGGACACATGGGAATATCGACAAGCTAGTTTTCATCACGTTCATATGATTCGCGTTCGTACTTTGATAATTTGATATGTGGGTGGACCTGTGCTTGGGTGCTGTTCTTACTTGAACAAGCATCCCACTTATGATTAACCTCTATTGCAAGCATCCGCAACTACAACAAAAGTATTAAGGTAAACCTAACCATAGCATGAAACATATGGATCCAAATCAGCCCCTTACGAAGCAACATATAAACTAGGGTTTAAGCTTCTGTCACTCTAGCAACCGATCATCTACTTATTACTTCCCAATGCCTTCCTCTAGGCCCAAATAATGGTGAAGTGTTATGTAGTCGACGTTCACATAACACCACTAGAGGCTAGACAACATACATCTCATCAAAATATCGAACGAATACCAAATTCACATGACTACTAATAGCAAGACTTCTCCCTTGTCCTCAGGAACAAACGTAACTACTCACAAAGCATATTCATGTTCATAATCAGAGGGGTAATAATATGCATAAAGGATCTGAACATATGATCTTCCACCAAATAAACCAACTAGCATCAACTACAAGGAGTAATCAACACTACTAGCAACCTACTAGCACCAATCCCGGACTTGGAGACAAGAATTGGATACAAGAGATGAACTAGGGTTTTAAGATGAGATGGTGCTGGTGAATATGTTGATGGAGATTGCCCTCTCCCGATGAGAGGAGCGTTGGTGATAACGATGGCGATGATTTCCCCCTCCGGGAGGGAAGTTTCCCCGGCAGAACAGCTCTGCCAGAGCCCTAGATTGGTTCCGCCAAGGTTCCACCTCGTGGCGACGGACTTTCGTCCCGAAAGGTTGCTTCTGGGTTTTTTTATCATCGAAAGACTTCATATAGCAGAAGATGGTCATCGGAGAGCCACCAGGGGGCCCACGAGGTAGGGGGCGCGCCCTAGGGGGGCACCCCCCACCCTCGTGGACAGGGTGTGGGCCCCCTGGTCTTCATCTTTGGCGAGGATTTTTCATTATTTATTATAAGATATTCCGTGGAGTTTCAGGACTTTTGGAGTTGTGCAGAATAGGTCTCTAATATTTGCTCCTTTTCCAGCCCAGAATTCCAGCTGTCGGCATTCTCCCTCCTTATGTAAACCTTGTAAAATAAGAGAGAATAGCCATAAGTTTTGTGACATAATGTGAAATAACAGCCCATAATGCAATAAATATCGATATAAAAGCATGATACAAAATGGACGTATCAGAGAGCACTTCGCTCAGGTAGTACATTGGGCGCTAGACGGCTTGGGTCTTGCCCTTCTCTGTTCGCTCGACCACCATTACCATGCTGACTGATATGTCTCCATCGTATCTATAATTTTTGATTGTTCCATGCCAATATTCTACAACTTTTACATACTTTTGGCAACTTTTTATACTATTTTGGGACTAACATATTGATCCAGTGCCCAGTGCCCAGTGCCAGTTCCTGTTTGTTGCATGTTTTTTGTTTCGCAGAAAATCCATATCATACGGAGTCCAAACGGGATAAAAACTTATGGATATTGTTTTTTGGAATATATGTGAATTTTGGGAAGTGGAATCAACGCGAGACGATGCCTGAGGGGCCCACGAGGGTGAGGGGCGCGCCCTGGGCCCTCGTGGCCACTCCATAAGGCGGCCGGTGCCCTTCTTTCGCCACAAGAAAGCCAATATCCGAATAAAAATCGTGTAAAAATTTCAGCCCAATTGGAGTTACGGATCTCAGGAAATTTAAGAAACGGTGAAAGTGCAGAATCAGGGAGTGCGGAAACAGAGAGAGATCCAATCTCGGAGGGGCTCTTGCCCCTCCGCCGCTATGAAGGCCATGGACTAGAGGGGAAACCCTTCTCCCATCTAGGGGGAAGATCAAGGAAGAAGAAGAAGAAGAAGAAGAAGAAGGGGGGCTCTCTCCCCCTCTCTCCCGGTGGTGCCGGAACGCCGCCGGGGCCATCATTGCGACAACGATCTACACCAACAACTTCACCACTGTCATCACCAACTCTTCCCCCCTCTATGCAGCGGTGTAACCCCTATTTTACCCGTTGTAGTCTCTACTTAAACATGGTGCTCAACACTATATATTATTTCCCAATGATGTATGGCTATCCTATGATGTTTGAGTAGATCTGTTTTGTCCTATGGGTTAATTGATGATCGTGATTGGTTTCAGTTGCATGTTTTACTATTGGTGTTGTCCTATGGTGATCTCCATGTCGCGCAAGCGTGAGGGATCCCCGCTATAGAGTTTGCAATATGTTCATGATTGGCTTATGGTGGGTGGCGTGAGTGACAGAAGCACAAACCCGAGTAAGTAGGTTGTTTGTGTATGGGAGTAAAAGAGGACTTGATGCCTTATAATGCTATGGTTGGGTTTTACCTTAATGATCTTTAGTAGTTGCGGATGCTTGCTAGAGTTCCAATCATAAGTTCATATGATCCAAGAAGAGAAAGTATGTTAGCTTATGCCTCTCCCTCAAATAAAATTGCAATAATGATTACCGGTCTAGTTATCGATTGTCTAGGGAGAAATAACTTTCTCGTGACAAAAAGCTCTCTACTGAAACTAATTTAGTTGTGTGTTTATCTAAACAGCCCCTAGCTTTTATTTACATGCTCTTTATTATCTTGCAAACCTAGCCTACAACACCTACAAAGTACTTCTAGTTTCATACTTGTTCTAGGTAAGGCGAACGTTAAGCGTGCATAGAGTTGTATCGGTGGTCGACAGAACTTGAGGGAATATTTGTTCTACCTTTAGCTCCTCGTTGGGTTCGACACTCTTACTTATTGAAAGAGGCTACAATTGATCCCCTATACTTGTGGGTTATCACTGACTGACCGCGAGGTTGCGGCAATGTAGAGCAACATCGGCTCCTTCTAGGCCAGCGCAGCCAGGATGGGTGCGGTGGAGAGCATGCGCTTGAGGTCCCTGAAAGCTTCGTCCGCCTGGTCGTACCACTCAAATGGCGTTGTCTTATTCATCAGCTGATACAGGGGCAGGGCCCTCTCGCCCAGCCGGCTAAGAAACCGGCTGACCGAGGCCAAGCAGCCGGTGAACTCCTGGACATCGCGCAGTCGAGCCGGCTTGCGCATGCGCTCGATGGCCTTGATATTCTCCGGGTTTTCCTCAATGCCGCGCTCCGAGACGAGGAAGCCGAGTAGCTTTCCGGCCGGGATGCCGAAAACGCACTTCTCCGAGTTGAGCTTGACCTTATATTCGCGCAGGTTGGCGAAGGTTTCCTTTAGGTCATCGAGGAGCGTGAGGTGCTGCTTGGTCTTCACCACGATGCCGTCCACGTAGACGTGGATGTTGCGGCAGAGTTGCGGCAGCAAGCATTTCTGCATGCAGCGCTGGAAGGTGGCACCGGCGTTCTTTAGGACAAACGACATGGTGATGTAGCAATACGCCCCAGGGCGTGATGAAGGACGTATTCAGGGCGTCATCTGGGTCCAGCTTTATCTAGTGATAGCCGGAGTAAGCATCCAGGAAGGACAGGAGCTCTCAGCCGGCGGTGGAGTCGATGACTTGGTCGATTCGCGGGAGGGCGAATGGATCCTCGGGGCAGGCCTTGTTCAGGCTGGCGTAGTCGATACACATGCCCCAGGTCTTGTTCTTCTTCAGGAAGAGGACTGGGTTGGCTAGCCACTCGAGGTGAAACACTTCCATGATGAAGCCGGCCACCAAAAGCTTGGCGACCTCTTCACCGATGGTCCTTCTCTTCTCTTCGGAGAAACGTTGTAGGGGTTGGCGGACAGGCTTGGCGTCCTTGCGGACGTGGAGTTTGTGCTCGGCGTACTTCCTTGGGATACCCGGCATGTCCTTTGGGGTCCATGCAAAGATATCCTGATTCTCACGGAGGAAGTCGATGAGCTTGCCTTCCTATTTGCTGTCGAGGCAGGTGCCTATGACAACGTACTTGGTGCAGCTGGGGTCTTCCGGGTTCAGCTTCACTTTCTTCGTCTCCTTGGAGGGCTTGAGCGAGGCCTCGTTGGCCGGCTCCTCGGCCGGAGCCGCTGCGGCCGACGTCTCGTCGGCCAAGGCGACCATCCGGTCGAGCTGGCGCCGCTCCTCGGCTATGATCAGTGACTCAGCCAGCTTGGCACCGTCTCGGGCGCACTCCAGGGACCTGCGGTAGTCGCCAATGATTTTGATGAGACCCTTCGGACCCGGCATCTTCATTTTCAGATAGGCATAGTGGGGGACCGCCATGAACTTGGCGAGCGCGGGATGACCCAGCTGTGCATGGTACGTGTTGGACAGGTCCACCACCTCAAACCATAGCGTCTTGCGTCGGAAGTGGTTGATGTCGCCGAACAAGACGTCGAGCCGGACGCGGCCGATCGGAGAGCAGGAGAGGCCGGGAACTATGTCGTGGAAGATCGTCTGGGTCGGCTCCAGGTTCTTGGCCTCGAGGCCGAGCTTGGTCATGGTGTCGCGGTAGAGGATGTTGATGCTGCTGCCGCCGTCGATGATGACCCAGGAGAACTTGCACGTGCGCCGGGGAGCGACGAGGGTAGGGTCGAGGACGAGAACGTAGCCACCCGGGTTCGGCATGACTGTTGGGTGGTCTTCCCAGGTCCAGGTGACCGGGCGGTCCGACCAGTGCATGTACTCCGGCTTGGCCGGGATGACGGTGTTCACTTCCTGCTGGAGCAGGCACTCGCTACGCTTGTCGTCGCCGAGGCTGGTGAAGACAACGTATGTCGCGTTCTGGGCCGGGTAGACGTCGTCGCGCATCACGCCGCCTGCCGGGGCGGAGGAGGAGGCAGATGCGGCTGCCCCGCTCCCGGAGCCGGGGTCGGAGGAGGCGGGATGTCGCCCCTCATGATGCGCTTGGTGATGGTGCACTGCCTAAGCGTGTGCGTGGATGGCCTCGCACCGCTGTGGTGCTTGCAGGGGGCGTCGAGCATCTCCTAGAAACTCATGGCGGGTTTCCACGCCGTCTTGCCGGTCTGCCGGCGTTTGGCGGCCGGCTCGGTCGTGGGCGCCTACTCGGCGGCCACGACGAGCCGGTTGTCATAGCGCTGGGCCGGCTGATCGGCCTTGCGCTTGTTGTTTTGCTGGTTGTGCTGCTGCCGGCCTCCTTCGCCGGTCGGCTTCGAAGGGGGAACCGGCTTTGCCTTGCCGGCTTCGTCCAGCGTCACCTGGATCTTCATGGCGGAGTCGGGGTTGGCGTACTTGTCCGCCGTAACCATGAGTGCAGCCATGGTGGCCGGCTCGGAGCACAAGAGCTTGTGCTTGATTAGGGTGCCATCTCGGCACCCGTTGACGAAGTACTCGATTGTTTGGACTTCGTGGACGCCCTTGCAGCTGTTCCGGAGCTCGGTCCAGCATGCGAGGTACTCGCGGCCGGTTTACGCCGACCCCTACACGCACATGGCAAGCTGGCTGGGACGGCTGTTGTCTCCTACACAACCTTTTTCTTGTAGACGTTGTTGGGCCTCCAAGTGTAGAGGTTTGTAGGACAGTAGCAAATTTCCCTCAAGTGGATGACCTAAGGTTTATCAATCCATGGCAGGCGTAGGATGAAGATGGTCTCTCTCAAACAACCCTGCAACCAAATAACAAAGAGTCTCTTGTGTCCCCAACACACTCAATACAATGGTAAATTGTATAGGTGCACTAGTTCGGCGAAGAGATGGTGATACAAGTGCAATATGGATGGTAGATATAGGTTTTTGTAATCTGAAAATATAAAAACAGCAAGGTAGCAAGTGGTAAAAGTGAGCGTAAACGGTATTGCAATGCTAGGAAACAAGGCCTAGGGTTCATACTTTCACTAGTGCAAGTTCTCTCAACAATAATAACATAATTGGATCATATAACAATCCCTCAACATGCAACAAAGAGTCACTCCAAAGTCACTAATAGCGGAGAACAAACGAAGAGATTATTGTAGGATACGAAACCACCTCAAAGTTATTCTTTCCGATCAATCCTTGGGCTATTCCTATAAGTGTCACAAACAGCCCTAGAGTTCGTAGTAAAATAACACCTTAATACACAAATCAACCAAAACCCTAATGTCACCTAGATACTCCAATGTCACCTCAAGTATCCGTTAGTTTGATTATATGACATGCATCACACAATCTCAGATTCATCTATTCAAGCCAACACAAAGAACTTCAAAGAGTGCCACAAAGTTTCTACCAAAGAGTCAAGACGAAAACGTGTGCCAACCCCTATGCATAAGTTCACAAGGTCACAGAACTCACAAGTTGATCACCAAAACATACATCAAGTGGATCACGTGAATATCCCATTGTCACCACACATAAGCACATGCAAGACATACATCAAGTGTTCTCAAATCCTTAAAGACTCAATCCGATAAGATAACTTCAAAGGCAAAACTCAATTCATCACAAGGAGATAGAGGGGGAGAAACATCATAAGATCCAACTATAATAGCAAAGCTCGCGGTACATCAAGATCATGCCATATCAAGAACACGAGAGAGAGAGAGAGATCAAACACGTAGCTATTGGTACATACCCTCAGCCCTAAGGGTGAACTACTCCCTCCTCGTCATGGAGAGCACTGGGATGATGAAGATGGCCACCGGTGATGATTCCCCCCGCCTCTGGCAGGGTGCTGGAATAGGGTCCCGATTGGTTTTTGGTGGCTAAAGAGGCTTGCGACGGCGGAACTCCTGATCTAGGTTATGTTCTGGAAGTTTGGGGATATATAAGAGGTGTTGGCGTCGGGAACATGTTAGGGGGGTCCACAAGGCAACCACGAGGTAGGGGGTGCGCCCAGGGGGTAAGGCGCGCCCTCCACCCTCGTGGTGGCCTTGGGACTCTTCTGGTCCATCTCCGATACTCCGTGGGCTTCTTCTGGTCCAAAACAATCTCCGTGAATTTTCAGGTCAATTGGACTCCTTTTTGTATTCCTTTTCTATGATACTCAAAAACAAGGAAAAAAACAAAAACTGGCACTGGGCACTAGGTTAATAGGTTAGTCCCAAAAATCATATAAAATAGCATATAAATGCATATAAAACATCCTAGATGGATAATATAATAGCATGGAACAATCAAAAATTATAGATACATTGGAGATGTATCAAGCATCCCCAAGCTTAATTCCTGCTCGTCCTCGAGTAGGTAAATGATAAAAACAAATTTTTTGATGTGGAATGCTACCTAATATAATTATCAATGTAATTTTCTTTATTGTGGCATGAATGTTCAGTTCCGAAAGATTCAAGACAAAAGTTTAATATTGACATAAAAATAATAATACTTCAAGCATACTAACAAAGTAATCATGTCTTCTCAAAATAACATGGCCAAAGAAAGTTCATCCCTACAAAATCATATAGTTTGGCTATGCTCCATCTTCGTCACACAAAGTATTCAAATCATGCACAACCCCGATGACAAGCCAAGCAATTGTTTCATACTTTAGTATTCTCAAACTTTTTCAACTTTCACGCAATACGTGAGCGTGAGCCATGGACATAGCACTATTGGTGGAATAGAGTGGTGGTTGTGGAGAAGACAAAAAGGAGGAAGATGGTCTCACATCAACTAGGCGTATCAATGGGCTATGGAGATGCCCATCAATAAATATTAATGTGAGTGAGTAGGGATTGCCATGCAACGGATGCACTAGAGCTATAAATGTATGAAAGCTCAACAAAAGAAACTAAGTGGGTGTGCATCCAACTTGCTTGCTCACGAAGACCTAGGGCATTTGAGGAAGCCCATCATTGGAATATACAAGCCAAGTTCTATAATGAAAATTTCCCACTAGTATATGAAAGTGACAAAATAAGAGACTTTCTCTCATGAAGATCATGGTGCTACTTTCAAGCACAAGTGTGGAAAAAGGATAGTAGCATTGCCACTTCTCTCTTTTTCTCTTTTTTTTATTTGGGCCTTTTCTCTCTTTTTATGGCCTCTTTTTTCTTTTTTTCTCTTTTTTTGTTTCCTCACATGGGATAATGCTCTAATAATGATGATCATCACACTTCTATTTATTTACAACTCGATACTTAGAACAAAAATATGACTATATATGTGTGCCTCCGGCGGTGTACCGGGATGTGCAATGAATCAAGAGTGACATGTATGAAAAAAATTATGAATGGTGGCTTTGCCACAAATACGATGTCAACTACATGATCATGCAAGGCAATATGACAATGATGGAGTGTGTCATAATAAACGGAATGGTGGAAGATTGCATGGCAATATATCTCGGAATGGCTATGGAAATGCATAATAGGTAGGTATGGTGGCTGTTTTGAGGAAGGTAAATGGTGGGTTTGTGATACCAGCGAAAGTTGCGTGGTACTAGAGAGGGTAGCAACGATGGAAGGGTGAGAGTGCGTATAATCCATGGACTCAACATTAGTCATAAATAACTCACATACTTATTGCAAAAATCTACAAGTCATCAAAAACCAAGCACTACGCGCATGCTCCTAAGGGGGTAGATTGGTAGGAAAAGACCATCGCTCGTCCTCGACCGCCACTCATAAGGTAGACAATCAAAGAAATACCTCATGCTTCAAATTTGTTACACAACGGTTACCATACATGCATGCTACGGGACTTGCAAACCTCAACACAAGTATTTCTCAAATGCACAATTAATTTACTAGCATGACTCTAATATCACCATCCTCATGTCTCAAAACAATCATCAAGCATCAAACTTCTCATAGTATTCAACGCACTTTATATGAAAGTTTTTATTATACCCATATTGGATGCCCATCATATTAGGACTAGTTTTATAGCCAAAGAAAATTACCATGCTGTTCTAAAATACTCTCAAAATAATATAAGTGAAGCACTAGAGCAAAATTGTATAGCTCAAAAGATATAAGTGAAGCACATAGAGTATTCTAATAAATTCCGATTCATGCGTGTCTCTCCCAAAAGGTGTGTACAACAAGGATGATTGTGGTAAAATAAAAAGCAAAGACTCAAATCATACAAGACGCTCCAAGCAAAACACATATCATGTGGTGAATAAAAATATAGCCTCAAGTAAAGTTACCGATAGACGAAGATGAAAGAGGGGATGCCTTTCGGGGCATCCCCAAGCTTAGGCTCTTGGTTGTCCTTGAATTTTACCTTGGGGTGCCTTGGTCATCCCCAAGCTTAGGCTATTGCCACTCTTTATTCCAAAATCCATCAAATCTTTACCCAAAAACTTGAAAACTTCACAACACAAAACTTCAACAGAAAATCTCATGAGCTCCGTCAGTATAAGAAAATAAATCACCACTTCGGTACTGTTGTGAACTCATTCTAAATTCATATTGGTGTAATATCTACTGTATTCCAACTTCTCTATGGTTCATACCCTCCGATACTACTCATAGATTCATCAAAATAAGCAAACAACACAATGAAAACAGAATCTGTCAAAAACAGAACAGTGTGTAGTAATCTGGAGATTTCGAATACTTCTGTAACTCCAAAAAATATGAAAAATTTGGACGACCATGATAAAAAGTATATTGATCTACTGCAGTTGTAATTGGTATTTTATCGATCTCTGGTAAAAAAATGATAATTATATTCGTGAGCGCATACTTTCTGTTTTTATCAGCAAGATCAAACAACAATCACCCAAGAAGATCCTAAAGGTTCTACTTGGCACAAACACTAATTAAAACATAAAAAACACAATCATAACAGAAGCTATATGAATTATTTATTACTAAACAGGAACAAAAAGCAAAGAACAAAAAATAAAATTGGGTTGCCTCCCAACAAGCGCTATCATTTAACGCCCCTAGCTAGGCATGATGATTTCAATGATGCTCACATAAAAGATAAGAATTGAAACATAAAGAGAGCATCATGAAGAATATGACTAACACATTTAAGTCTAACCCACTTCCCATTCATATGATTTTGTGAGCAAACAATTTATGGGAACAAGAATCAACTAGCATAGGAAAGCAAAACAAGCATAACTTCAAGATTTTAAGCACATAGAGAGGGAACTTGATATTATTGCAATTCCTACAAGCATATATTCCTCCCTCATAATAATTTTCAGTATCATCATGAATTAATTCAACAATATAACTATCACATAAAGCATTCTTTTCATGAGCCACAAGCATAGAATTTTTATTACTCTCCACATAAGCAAAATTCTTCTCATTCAGAATAGTGGGAGTATCATAAGAAACTCGAATACTATAAATTGTTTCCACATTAAAAGAGTAATGTTCAAAAAAAGGGTAATCATAATCATGACAAGTTTTGTAAATATAATCATCACTACTTTTTATAACATAAGTATCATCACAATAATCATCATAAGTAGCAACTTTGTTCTCATCATAATCAATTGAAACCTCTTCCAAGATAGTGGAATCATTACTAAATAAAGTCATGACCTCTCCAAATCCACTTTTATAATTATCACAATAAGATTCAACATCCTCCAAAATAGTGGGATCATTACTTCCTAAAGTTGACACTCTTCCAAACCCACTTTCATCAATATAATCATCATAAATAGGAGGCATGCTATCATCATAATAAATTTGTTCATCAAAACTTGGGAGACCAAAAATATCATCTTCATTAAACATAGCATCCCCAGGCTTGAGACAAACATTAATTTCAGCAAATAAATTCTCAAACATGTCATTCTCATCAAACATAGCATCCCCAAGCTTGGGTCTTTTCATATCATAAGCATAATCACTATCATCATTAATAGTATGGATAACACCAATAGTATAGCAATTATCATCATCACAATGAGTAATAGGAGCAACATCATTTGGGAGGGATACCTTCTTACCTTTGCTTCTCCGTCTTTTCTTTTTCTTCTTCACATTATGTGTGGGTTTAATCCTGTTTTTGGAGCTCCTTATTAATGAGATTGGTTGAATAGAAGGCTCCTCCTCGTTACCTGATTCATCATAAGAAATACTAGGAGGATATTGGGAAGTCTCTTCCCTTTCATTAGTATTCTCTTGATCTTCTCTTTGTTTTCTTGTCTTTATGTAATTGGCAATATAAGGATTTTCAATGCAATTCACCACACAATACATATAAATTTCCTCTAGATCAAAATCAAGAACTTTATCAAGGACAAATTCTAGAAGATCCTTAGTTATACGTTTCATTTCTTCATAACCCACAAGCAAACTAAGTTCATTATGATGTGCAAGGGAAATCAAGCCATCACAATTGTTAGAAACGATTCGATCATGAAACAATTTGCATTGGATATTTAAATGACCACGTTCATTGCAAAGTTCACAAGGATGGTTAAGAAAATTTAAATTTTCAGCACAACCATCTAGCCTTTCTTGCAACCATTTAGTTTCTAAATAGTTATGCCTCTTGCAAAATCTATCTTCCCTATTTGGTGTGTACTTGCAAACCCTATGCACTCCACAAAAATTGGCATGCTTATAAGAGACATTTTCATCATGACTAGTGCAATCATCATTAATACTATGGATATTCAAAGAGTTTGTATTAACAACATTGCAATCATGCTCATCATTCAAAGATTTAGTGCCAAAATTTTTAATGCATTCTTCTTCTAGTGCTTGGGCACAATTTTACTTTCCATCATTCTCACGAAAGATATTAAAAAGATGAAGCATATGAGGCAACCTCAATACCATTTTTTGTAGTTTTCTTTTATAAACTAAACTAGTGATAAAACAAGAAACTAAAAGATTTATTGCAAGATCTAAAGATATACCTTCAAGCACTAACCTCCCCGGCAACGGCGCCAGAAAAGAGCTTGATGTCTACTACACAACCTTCTTCTTATAGACGTTGTTGGGCCCCCAAGTGCAGAGGTTTGTAGGACAGTAGCAAATTTCCCTCAAGTGGATGACCTAAGGTTTATCAATCTGTGGTAGGCGTAGGATGAATATGGTCTCTCTCAAACAACCCTGCAACCAAATAACAAAGAGTCTCTTGTGTCCCCAACACACCCAATACAATGGTAAATTGTATAGGTGCACTAGTTCGGCGAAGAGATGGTGATACAAGTGCAATATGGATGGTAGATATAGGTTTTTGTAATCTGAAAATATAAAAACAGCAAGGTAGGAAGTGGTAAAAGTGAGCATAAACGGCATTGCAATGCTAGGAAACAAGGCCTAGGGTTCATACTTTCACTAGTGCAAGTTCTCTCAACAATAATAACATAGCTGGATCATATAAAAATCCCTCAACATGCAACAAAGACTCACTCCAAAGTCACTAATAGCGGAGAACAAACGAAGAGATTATTGTAGGGTACGAAACCACCTCAAAGTTATTCTTTCCGATCAATCCGTTGGGCTATTCCTATAAGCGTCACAAACATCCCTAGAGTTTGTAGTAAAATAATACCTTAAGACACAAATCAACCAAAACCCTAATGTCACCTAGATACGTCAATGTCACCTCAAGTATCCGTGGGTTTGATTATACAACATGCATCACACAATCTCAGATTCATCTATTCAAGCCAACACAAAGAACTTCAAAGAGTGCCCCAAAGTTTCTACCAGAGAGTCAAGACAAAAACGTGTGCCAACCCCTATGCATAAGTTCACAAGGTCACAGAACTCGCAAGTTGATCACCAAAACATACATCAAGTGGGTCACGTGAATATCCCATTGTCACCATAGGTAAGCACGTGCAAGACATACTTCAAGTGTTCTCAAATCCTTAAAGACTCAATCCGATAAGATAACTTCAAAGGGAAAACTCAATTCATCACAAGGATATAGAGGGGGAGAAACATCATAAGATCCAACTATAATAGCAAAGCTCGCGGCACATCAAGATCGTGCCATATCAAGAACACGAGAGAGAGAGAGAGAGAGATCAAACACATAGCTACTGGTACATACCCTCAACCCCAAGGATGAACTACTCCCTCCTCATGATGGAGAGCGCCGGGATGACGAAGATGGCCACCGGTGATGATTCCCCCCCTCCGGCAGGGTGCCGGAACAGGGTCCCGATTTGTTTTTGGTGGCTACATAGGCTTGCGGCGGCGGAACTCCCGATCTAGGTTATGTTATGGAAGTTTGGGGATATATAAGAGGTGTTGGCGTCAGGAACAAGTCAGGGGGGTCCACGAGGCACCCACGAGGTAGGGGGGCGCCCAGGGGGTAGGGCGTGCCCTCCACCCTCGTGGTGGCCTCGGGACTCTTCTGGTCCATCTCCGATACTTCGTGGGATTCTTCTAGTCCAAAAACAATCTCCGTGAATTTTCAGGTCAATTGGACTCCGTTTGTTATTCCTTTTCTACGATACTCAAAAACAAGGGAAAAACAAAAACTGGCACTGGGCTCTAGGTTAATAGGTTAGTCCCAAAAATCATATAAAATAGCATACAAATGCTTATAAAACATCCTAGATGGATAATATAATAGCATGGAACACTCAAAAATTATAGATACATTGGAGACGTATCAACGGTCGGGTCGCTGGTAGGTCTCGGTGAAGTTGCGCATGAAGGGTTGCTCGAAATCGACCCACGTGTTGATGCTGCCTACCGGCAGGCTGTTCAACCACGTGCGGGCCGACCCATGGAGCATGAGCGGAGCGTAACGCACGGCGAGACGGTGGTTGCCGCCGGCGATGCCGATGACGGTGGTGTAGTCGGTGAGCCAGTCCTACGGCTTCATGGTATCGTTGTACTTGGGGTGTCACGGGGGAGCGTGAACCGTTTAGTAAAGGGCTCGTCTTGAATGCGTAGTCCGAAGCACGCCAGCCCGACGGGACCGCTCTCCTCCAGCTCCTAGGAGAGGGCGAGTCGGTCGAGGCGGTGGCGGGCATCGATGTCGTTGATGGCGCGCGGGCCTAGCCGGCCGACGATCGCACTTCGGGGGGGCCGGGTCGACTGAAGTCGGACGTCCGCCGGGTTGGAGAGGAGGATCAGGCCGGCATGGGTCTTCCAGGGCCGTCTCGTCGCCCAAGCCGCTGGCAGTCGTCAGAGCGGGGTTGCACCGTGTCCGGGTGCGGCTGGAGTGCGCCTCACCGGGTGGCGAGGACGCCGTGTTCTGATGACCGCCGGGTCCGTTGGCGCGGAGGGAGCCAGATCCCGCCGGCTTGGCGAGTTGGTTGAGGCGGTCCTACTGTGCGTTGGCCGCGTCGAGGAGGTCGTTCACCTGCTTGAGGCGATCCTTCAGCTCTTCGCCCGCGAGTTGATCCAGGCCGACCGTAGCCGCCTGGGCGGCGCGCATGTTCTTCACGGGCGTCTCATAAATGGGCGGGATGGCGCCGAAGGCGCGGCCAATCGCGCCACCCCGGGCTCGCACGTCGGCGACCCGGCTTGGCTCGGCCGCAGGGGGTGTGAAGCCGTAGGCGGTGTGGCGCTCCAGCTAAGCGGAGTCCAGGCGATGCTGCGTAGCGGCGAGCGTCTCGGTCAGGTCCAGCAGGCGCTGGCGGTCCTCCTCGAGCCGATTCCGGGCCTCGGCGATGTTGGAGGTATCGATGTGGGTGGCGATGGGAACGCGAAGGCTCTGCATCGTGGCGCGCAGCGGGTTGGGCAAGCCGGCCCGCTCCGCTACGGCCCTGGCTTCGGCGGCCTTCCTCGCCGCGCTGGACGAGGAAGAGGCGCCAGTGTCGGTGACGAAGGCCTCCACGCAGAGGTCCATCCCTCTGTCGGGAGCGCTGCCGCCGAGGGAGAGGGGGATTCGGAGAAATCAAGTACCTCGCTAGGGTACTCGTCGGCCACGGGTGCATCGGAGATGCGTAGCACGACGAAGGAGGCGGCGAGCGCGTCGATGACATCGTCCGCCAGCATGACGGGCTCGTCGGAGTCGGAGGGGAGCCCCATCTGGAGCATGCTTCCGGCCAGGACCTCGAGCTGCCCCATGGTGGGCACACGACAGATGACAAGGGATGGCAGAAGAGAGGAGGAGGCTCGAGGACACTGGTGGGCTCCAGAGGCGAGGTCGGCATGAGAGAGTGCAGGACACAAGACATACCCAGGTTCGGGGCTCTCCGGAGAGATAACACCCCTAGTCCTGTCGAGTGTGGTTTATATGTAACAGTACAGAGTTGCTCCTATAGTTGTATGGAGGAGGAAGGCAGGCCAAGGCTTAGGCTGCTCCCTCTCCTGGTATGTATGTGTGGCTAGTCTGGTGGCTTTCGTGCTAGAGTGCGTCCCCGTTGCATGAGGGCTCTTGGGAGGGTTTTATAGGTCAACCCCCCAAGGGTACAATGGTAATGTTACAAGGCCGTGGGACCGGGTTGCCATCGTCCGGGAAGCCAGCGCTGGGACCCACCGGGTGTCAGGGCTCGCCGGGTTCTCTAGGCGTGGGACCCACTGGGTGTAGGGGCACTGTTTGCCGTCTTGTCGATCGTCAGGGAGTGGCCGGGTTGAGTCCGCTACAGTGGCACTTTGTCAGGTCGCCGCTTGTTGGCGTCAGCAGTGACGACGGGTGCACTGTAGCCACGCCAACCCTGGTCAGCGGGTAGTTGGGGCATTGTTGCCACGCCCCGGCTGACCAGAGGCGTGGGAGGGGCACTGTTGCCTTTCTCATCTTTGAATGAAGACTCGTCCCATCATATGGCTGGGATGGGACGGGAGCTGACCCGTGGCCGGGTTGGGGAACACACCAAGGGGGAGCTGGCTTGTTGAAGAAGTCTTGGTGCGCCGGGTTCGGCTGCCTTGTGCCGGCTGTTGGGGCCGGGTTGAGGAATTCGGCCGGGTCGAGGGGCTTTGGCCGGGTCGAGTGACCCAGCCAAGCGTGAGCCGGCTTGAGGGGCGTTGCTGGCCCCGTTGTTTTTGAAAAGAATCCGGGTTCCGTTGCCTGCCTGGGGTTCCTCCCCCCGACTGGCTCCTACATATTCTACGAAGATCTTTATCGGTCAAACTGCATAACAACATACGTTGTTCCCTTTGTCATCGGTATGTTACTTGCCCGAGATTCGATCCTCGGTATCATCATACCTAGTTCAATCTCGTCACCGGCAAGTCTCTTTACTCGTTATGTAATGCGTCATCCCGCAACTAACTCATTAGTAACATTGCTTGCAAGGCTTATAGTGATGTGCATTACCGAGAGGGCCCATAGATACCTCTCCAACAATCGTAGTGACAAATCCTAATCTCAATCTATGCCAACTCAACAAACACCATTGGAGACACATGTAGAACATCTTTATAATCACCCAGTTACCTTGTGACGTTTGATAGCACACTAAGTGTTCCTCCGGTATTCGGGAGTTGCATAATCTCATAGTCATAGGAACATGTATAAGTCATGAAGGAAGCAATAGCAATAAACTAAACGATCATAGTGCTAAGCAAAGGGATGGGTCTAGTCCATCACATCATTCTCTAATGATGTGAACCCGTTCGTCAAATGACAACACATGTCCATGGCTAGGAAACTTAACCATCTTTGATTAACAAGCTAGTCAAGTGGAGGCATACTAGGAACACTCTGTTTGTCTATGTATTCACACATGTACTAAGTTTCCGGTTAATACAATTCTAGCATGAATAATAAACATTTATCATGATATAAGGAAATATAAAGAACAACTTTATTATTGCCTCTAGGGCATATTTCCTTTAGTCTCCCACTTGCACTAGAGTCAATAATCTAGATTACACAGTAATGATTCTAACACCCATGGAGTCTTGGTGCTGATCATGTTTTACTCGTGAGAGAGGCTTAGTCAACGGGTTTGCAACATTCAGATCCGTATGTATCTTGCAAATCTCTATGTCTCCCTCCTTGACTTGATCGCGAATGGAATTGAAGCGTCTCTTGATGTGCTTGGTTCTCTTGTGAAATCTGGATTCCTTTGCCAAGGCAATTGTACCAGTATTGTCACAAAAGATTTTCATTGGACCCGATGCACTAGGTATTACAACTCCTTCATCCAGACTCCTTCATTTGCCGCTCGTAGATCCCGCCATGACGCTCTGCTTAGAACTGCACCAACTGATAGCTCCACCATTCAATAAAAATATGTATTCGGTTTGTGACTTAGAGTCATCCGGATCAATGTCAAAGCTTGCATTGATGTAACCGTTTACGACGAGCTCTTTGTCACCTCCATAAACGAGAAACATATCCTAAGTAATTTTCAGGTATTTCAGGATGTTTTTTACCACTGTCCAATGATCCACTCCTGGATTACTTTGGTACCTCCCTGCTAAACTAATAGCAAGGCACACATAAGGTCTGGTACACAACATTGCATACATGATAGAACCTATGGCTGAGGCATAGGGAATGGCTTTCATTTTCTCTCTATCTTCTGTAGTGGTCGGGCATTGAGTCTGACTCAACTTCACACCTTGTAACACAGGCAAGAACCCTTTCTTTGCTTGATCCATTTTGAACTTCTTCAAAACTTTATCAAGGTATGTGCTTTGTGAAAGTCCAATTAAGCGTCTTGATCTATCTCTATAGATCTTGATGCCCAATATATAAGCAGCTTCACCGAGGTATTTCATTGAAAAATTCTTATTCAAATGTCCTTTTATGCTATTCAGAAATTCAATATCATTTCCGATCAACAATATGTCATCCACATATAATATCAGAAATGCTACAGAGCTCCCACTCACTTTCTTATGAATACTGGCTTCTCCAAAAGTTTGTATAAAACCATATGCTTCGATCACACTATCAAAGCGTGTATTCCAACTCCGAGATGCTTGCACCAGTCCATAAATGGATCGATGGAGCTTGCACACTATGTTAGCACCTTTTGCATCGACAAAACCTCCCGGTTGCATCATATACAACTTTTCTTTAAGATATCCATTAAGGAATGCAGTTTTGACATCCATTTGCCAAATTTCATAATCATAAAATGCGGCAATTGCTAACATGATTCGGACGGACTTAAGCATCGCTATGGGTGAGAAGGTCTCATCGTAGTCAACTCCTTGAACTTGTCAAAAACCTTTCGCAACAAGTCGAGCTTTGTAGACAGTAACATTACCGTCAATGTCGATCTTCTTCTTAAAGATCCATTTATTCTCTATGGCTTGCCGATCATCGAGCAAGTTAACCAAAGTCCACACTTTGTTCTCATACATGGATCCCATCTCAGATTTTATGGCCTCAAGCCATTTCGCGAAATCTAGGCTCATCATCGCTTCCTCATAGTTTGTAGGTTCGTCATTGTCAAGTAACATGACCTCCAGAACAGGATTGTTGTACCGCTCTAGTGCGGATCTTACTCTGGTTAACCTACGAGGTTTGGTAGTAAGTTGATCAGAAGTTTCATGATCATCATCATTAGCCTCCTCACTAATTGGTGTAGGAATCACTAGAACTGATTTCTGTGATGAACTACTTTCCAATAAGGGAGAAGGTACAGTTACCTCATCAAGTTCTACTTCCCTCCCACTCACTTCTTTCGAGAGAAACTCCTTCTCTAGAAAGGATCCATTCTTAGCAACAAATATCTTGCCTTCGGATCTGTGATAGAAGGTGTACCCAATAGTCTCCTTTGGGTATCCTATGAAGACACATTTCTCCGATTTGGGTTCGAGCTTATCGGGTTGAAGCTTTTTTACATAAGCATCTCAGCCCCAAACTTTAAGAAACGACAACTTGGGTTTCTTGCCAAACCACAGTTCATATGGTGTCGTCTCAAAGGATTTTGATGGTGCCCTGTTTAACGTGAATGCGCCCGTCTCTAAAGCATAACCCGAAAACGATAGCGGTAAATCAGTAACAGACATCATAGATCGCACCATATCTAATAAAGTGCGGTTACGATGTTCGGACACACCATTACGCTGTGGTGTTCCAGGTGGCATGAATTGCGAAACTATTATGCATTGTTTCAAATGAAGACCAAGCTCATAACTCAAATATTCATCTCCATGATCAGATCGTAGAAACTTAATTTTCTTGTTACGATTATTTTCCACTTCACTCTGAATTTCTTTGAACTTCTCAAATGTTTCAGACTTATGTTTTCATCAAGTAGATATACCCATATCTGCTCAATTCATCTGTGAAGGTCAGAAAATAATGATACCCGCCACGAGCATCAACACTCATCGGACCGCATACATCAGTATGTATTATTTCCAATAAGGTTGTTGCTCGTTCCATTGTTCCGGAGAACGGAGTCTTAGTCATCTTGCCCATGAGGCATGGTTCGCAAGCATCAAGTGATTCATAATCAAGTGATTCCAAAAGCCCATCAGCATGGAGTTTCTTCATGCGCTTTACATCAATATGACCTAAACGGCAGTGCCACAAATAATTTGCACTATCATTATTAAACTTATATTTTTTGGCTTCAATACTATGAATATGTGTATCACTACTATCGAGATTCAATAAAAATAGACCACTCATCAAGGGTGCATGACCATAAAAGATATTGCTCATATAAATAGAACAACCATTATTCTCTGATTTAAATGAAAAACCATCTCGCATCAAACAAGATCCAGATATAATGTTCATGCTTAACGTTGGCACCAAATAACAATTATTCAGGTCTAATACTAATCCCGAAGGTAGATGTAGAGGTAGCGTGCCGACCACGATCACATTGACTTTGGAACCATTTCCCATGCGCATCGTTACCTCGTCCTTAGCCAATCTTTGCTTAATCCGTAGCCCCTATTTCAAGTTGCAAATATTAGCAACAGAACCAGTATCAAATACCCAAGCATTACTGCGAGCATTAGTAAGGTACACATCAATAACATGTATATCAAATATACCTTTCACTTTGCCATCCTTCTTATCCGCCAAATACTTGGGGCGGTTTCGCTTCTAGTGACCAGTCCCTTTGCAGTAGAAGCACTCAGTCTCAGGCTTAGGTACAGACTTGGGCTTCTTCACTTGAGCCGCAACTTGCTTGTCGTTCTTCTTAAAGTTCCCCTTCTTCCATTTGCCCTTTTTCTTGAAACTAGTGGTCTTGTTAACCATCAACACTTGATGCTCCTTCTTGATTTCTACATCCCCAGCCTTTAGCATTGTGAAGAGCTCGGGAATTGTCTTATCCATCCCTTGCATATTATAGTTCGTCATGAAGCTTTTGTAGCTTGGTGGCAGTGATTGAAGAACTCTGTCAATGACACTATCATCAGGAAGATTAACTCCCAGTTGAGTCAAGTGGTTGTGGTACCCAGACATTCTGAGTATATGTTCACTAATAGAACTATTCTCCTCCATTTTGCAGCTGTAGAACTTATTGGAGACTTCATATCTCTCAATCCGGGCATTTTCTTGAAATATTAACTTCAACTCCTGGAACATCTCATATGATCCATGACGTTCAAAACGTCGTTGAAGTCCCGGTTCTAACCCGTAAAGCATGGCACACTAAACTATCGAGTAGTCATCAGCTTTGCTCTGCCAGACGTTCATAACATTTAGTGTTGCTCCTGTAGCGGGCTTTGCACCTAGCGGTGCTTCCAGGACACAATTCTTCTGTGTAGCAATCAGGATAATCTTCAAGTTACGGACCCAGTCCGTGTAGTTGCTACCATCATCTTTCAACTTAGCTTTCTCTACGAACGCATTAAAATTCAACGGAGCAGTAGCACGGGCCATTTATCTACAACAACATAGACATGCAAAATACTATCAGGTACTAAGTTCATGATAAAGTAAAGTTTAATTAATCATATTACTTAAGAACTCCCACTTAGATAGACATCCCTCTAATCATCTGAGTGATCACGTGATCCATATCAACTAAACCATGTTCGATCATCACGTGAGATGGAGTAGTTTTCAATGGTGAACATCACTATGTTGATTATATCTACTATATGATTCATGCTCGACCTTTCGGTCTCAGTGTTCCGATGCCATATCTGCATATGCTAGGCTTGTCAAGTTTAACCCGAGTATTCTGTGTGTGCAAAACTGGCTTGCACCCGTTGTATGTGAATGTAGAGCTTATCACACCCGATCATCACGTGGTGTCTCGGCACGATGAATTGTCGCAATGGTGCATACTCAGGAAGAACACTTGTACCTTAAAATTTAGTGAGATATCATCTTATAATGCTACCGCCGTATTAAGCAAAATAAGATGCATAAAAAGATAAACATCACATGCAATCAAATAAGTGATATGATATGGCCATCATCATCTTGTGCCTTTGATCTCCATCTCCAAAGCACCATCATGATCCGTCACCGGCTTGACACCTTGATCTCCATCGTAGCATGGTTGATGTCTCCCTAACTATTGCTTCTACGACTATCGCTACCGCTTAGTGATAAAGTAAAGCAATTACATGGCGATTGCATTTCATACAATAAAGCGACAACTATATGGCTCCTGTCAGTTGCCGATAATTGTTACAAAACATGATCATCCCATACAACAATTTATATATCATCACGTCTTGACCATATCACATCACAGCAAGCCCTGCAAAACAAGTTAGACGTCCTCTACTGTGTAGTTGCAAGTTTTACGTGGCTGCTATGGGCTTAGCAAGAACCATTCTTACCTATACATCAAAAATCACATCGATTTTTTGTCAAGTGTGTTGTTTTAACCTTCAACAAGGACCGGGCGTAGTCACACTCGATTCAACTAAAGCTAGAGAAACAGACACCCACTAGCCATCTGTGTGCGAAGTACGGCGGTAGAACCAGTCTCATGAACACGGTCATCTAATGTCGGTCTGGGCCGCTTCATTCCAACAATACCGTCAAATCAAAGCAGTATGACTATTATCGCCCACAACTCTTTGTGTTCTACTCGTGCATATAACATCTACGCATAGACATGGCTCGGATGTCACTGTTGGGGAACGCAGTATTTCAAAAAAAATCCTACGATCACGCAAGATCTATCTAGGAGATGCATAGAAACGAGAGGGGAGAGTGTGTCTACATACCCTCGTAGACCGAAAGCGGAAGCGTTAAGTAACGCGGTTGATGTAGTCGAACGTCTTCGCGGTCCAACCGATCAAGTACCGAACGCACGGCACCTCCGTGATCTGCACATGTTCAGCTCGGTAACGTCCCTCATACTCTTGATCCAGCTGAGGCCGAGGGTGAGTTCCTTCAACACAACGGCGTGTTGACGGTGATGATGAAGTTACCGACGTAGGGCTTCGCCTAAGCACTACGACAATATGACCGAGGTGTAAAACTGTGGAGGGGGCACCGCACACGGCTAAAGATCAACTTGTGTGTCTATGGGGTGCCCCCTCCCCCGTATATAAAGGAGGGGAGGACGAGGAGGGCCGGCCACAAGGGGCGCGTCCAAGGGGGGGAATCCTATTCCTAGTAGGAGTAGGTTCCCCCCTTTCCTAGTCCTAGTAGGAGAAGAAGGAAGGAGAGGAAGAAGAGAAGGAAAGGGGGCAGTCCAATTCGGTTTGGGCTAGGGGGCGCGCGCCACACCTTGGCCTGCCTCCTCTCTTCCACCATTAGGCCCATGAGGCCCAATAACTTCCCGGCGGGGGTTCCGGTAACCCCCGGTACTCCGAAACGACCTGAACCATTCCGGTGTCCGAATGTAGCCTTCCAATATATGAATCTTCATGTCTCAACCATTTCTAGACACCTTGTCATGTCCGTGATCACATCCGGGACTCCGAACAACTTTCAGTACATCAAATCACATAACTCATAATACATATCATCATCGAACGTTAAGCATGCGGACCCTACGGGTTCGAGAACTATGTAGACATGACCAAGACACATCTCCGGACAATAACCAATAGCGGAACCTGGATGCTCATATTGGCTCCTACATATTTTATGAAGATCTTTATCGGTCAAACCGCATAACAACATACGTTGTTCCCTTTGTCATCGGTATGCTACTTGCCCGAGATTCGATCGTGGGTACCATCATACCTAGTTCAATCTCGTCACCGGCAAGTCTCTTTACTCATTATGTAATGCATCATCTCGCAACTAACTCATTAGTCACATTGCTTGCAAGGCTTATAGTGATGTGCATTACCGAGAGCAGAGATACCTCTCAACAATCGGAGTGACAAATCCTAATCTCGATCTATGCCAACTCAACAAATACCATTGGAGACACCTGTAGAGCATCTTTATAATGACCCAGTTACATTGTGACGTTTGATAGCACACTAAGTGTTCCTCCGGTATTTGGGAGTTGTATAATCTCATAGTCATCGGAACATGTATAAGTCATGAAGAAAGCAATAGCAATAAACTAAATGATCATAGCGCTAAGCTAACGGATGGGTCTAGTCCGTCACATCATTCTCTAATGATGTGATCCCGTTCATCAAATGACAACACATGTCCATGGCTAGGAAATTTAACCATCTTTGATTAATGAGCTAGTCAAGTAGAGGCATACTAGGGACACTCTGTTTGTCTACGTATTCACACATATACTAAGTTTCCGGTTAATACAATTCTAGCATGAATAATAAACATTTATCATGATATAAGGAAATATAAATAACAACTTTATTATTGCCTCTAGGGCATATTTCCTTCAGGACCTACATTGGCTAAATGACTTACATTGACTAAATTACAATGTAGAGATTTAGTCACGTACATACTTACTCATCAATGTCTAGATCATGCGACAAATTCATTTTTACATATATATTGTAGTTTTCGGTATGTTGATGAGAAAAAAACTTTAAATTAGCATGACAGCACCACAATTGTTCATCATTACAAAGTAGATGTGTTTAATATTGCAATAGACCAACAAGTGATAGAGTTGAATAATCGATTCATTTCTTAAGTAACTGAGCTTCTAGATCTTTGTTCATCATTGGATCAAAGGCATGATCCCTTCAACAAGTCAAAGATATGCAGTATAGTGGAGAAATTCTATCTTGCAGATTTTTCTTGTGAAGAAAGAGATAGGTTGGAGTGTTGGCTACCACATTTCCAATTTGATACATTCAACAATCCAGAGAACAAAAACTACAGATCACTTGCTGGTCCGACAAAAGAAATAGTTAAGACTAGCAAGTCTTCTGCCCATCCAATGATTATGAGGTTGTTACAATTGGTGATATTCTCCCAGTGTGTGAATGTCGACTGCATAATATTCTTTCCTTTGAGGACATGTAGGATACTACTGCAATTGCAAAGTGTAATTTGAGGTAGGGTGGTTACAAAAGCTACCTCTCTCCTTAGCGGACCATTGGTAAGGGAATAACATAGACCCATATGTTTTATGTCACATCTCACAAAAGACCCTTAATCATTATCATACTCCGGTAGCAGCTATTGAGTGGTAGTGGTGGAAGAGAGTCCCCCGCTCCTCCCGAGTCGCCTCCGTGTGGCGATCGGGAGGCAACCCCAGATCCCGCCGACCGGCCTCCCTCGCCGCCGCACGAGGGCACGGCCGGGCGAAGCGTTGCCGTCACCGACGACGGCGGGGACTCGGGGTCCTCCCGCTCGAGCAGGGCTGGCGCCGGCCGGCACCCCCAGGCCGAAGCGTGGCACGGGGCCGGGCGTCACGGCGAGTGGTGGCGGTGCTCCGACGCTTCTGCTTCTCCATGGCAAGCGGCTACGTGGTCTGGTGTGCCACGATCGTTAGCGACGGCGATGGCGCAGTCGGATCGGTCGGCGATGGCGCAGCCGGATCGGTCGGCGGTGGCGCGGCCGGATCTGGGCCCAGGCGTGGGCCTTGTTCACTGGGTTGCGGTCGGTGTGGTGGCGGGTGCGACACGTCGGCAACTGGGCGGATCTTAACGGGTTCTTCTGATCATGCCGGGATTATACCCTTGTCTTACAACATGGGCAACTCCGGGGAAAACCTTAGATCTCCTTGGTCCGCCACTTCTCACTCGTGTTGCTTCCTTCGCCGCTCCCTCTGGACGATGTTCTCCCCCTTGCAACTAGGTCCCACGAACGATGTTGAGGCAACATTTGTGGACATCCGTGGCGGCAGAAGAGGAAAGGGTACCCGACAACGACATCTAGGGTGACAGGTAGGGGCGACGCGGATGATGGAGCAATGGTGGAGGACGACGCCGCCTCAAAGGTGGGAAATGAAGGACAGTCGCGAGGAGGGCGATGGATTTGGTGAAACTAGAGAATACCCACGCGTTGTTGTAGGAATCGATTGTAATATATTTTGATGATTTGATTGTATGAACCTTCCATAGTTGAATCAATAATATATGAACTAAAGCTATAAATAATAGTATATATTGTATTTGATTATTGTATAGTCAAAAATTATTTTGAATATAAGTGGCATAACATAATGGAAAACTTTTTTTCATGCATGTTGAGTGGACTTTTGATGAGGTAGCATATGTGGTAAAGTGAAAGATGTGCATGAGAGGATCGAAAATCCTTTTCTGAGCCCGGGCTCATCTGCACCCGTGTTGAATAAAAATTCAAAAAATTCCAATTTCTGTCCAACGATAGACAATTTGACGTGTGAGGTCCGTCCCAGATCATTTAGACAACTGAGCAACTCTCGGTAAAAAAAAATCAGGGTCAGTTTACTGTTCATGTACTATTTTGACCTAATTTGTTTTTTTAGATCTACTTAGATGTCCAAATGAGCTAAAATTTGAAGCGAACATCATGCAATAAATTGTCTACAATGGGGAAATTTTTTAAATTTTTTTGTGAATTGTTTTCTGGTCAGGTGCAAATGAGGTGGGTACCGAATCGCTGTATATGAAGGGGTGTCGGTCACTGGCCGGGTCATCCCGTCCTAAGGGGCATTTGACAAAAAAATTGGATCATAAGATGTATCACCAAATGAACAGTAATTTCAAACAAAAAGGTTTAGTTCTTTTGACAAAAAATGATTTTTTTTTATGCATGTAAATTTTCACAATGAAATCACATTCGTTATAAGTGTAGATTCACTCATTTTGCTCCGTATGTAGTCCGGACGTGCATAAAAATATTCTAATTGCCCAAAGTGAGAAGCAAAAATGTTCTGATAAAGACCATTCTTCAGTAATATCATCACTTTCGAAATCATATGCGGAAATACCAAACCAAATACGAGCGAGTAGTCTAAGAGAAAGACCACACCTCCACAAATCATGTTTTAGAGTAGAGTAAAGATTTTTGGTGATGTAAAAATGAACTTGCAAATTTCACTCAAACCATAATTTGGTGCACCTATCTTACTGCTTAAATTTATTACCGCTTCAGGGAGTTCGATGATGCCACGAGTGAAGGTATAAACATCCTTAAAACTTCCTGGTTAGGAAGACAAGATAAGCTTTTTGTGTGGAAAAAAAGGGGTTCCCCAGAGTCGTCTTTGCATATTGCCTTATTTTGTAAAAACATAAGGCTACAATACCAATGCTGTTAACGATGTTAAACAATTCTATAGTATCGAGTGTGCATCAACAAAATTAAGCACTACAATTTGCTGGGAAGATCATGAGTACAATTCTGCTACTAACCCACAAAAAAGTAGGGCAAAGAAATAATCAAAGCACAGCAAAAACATGAAATGCAACTCAATACCATATATCAAATATAGAGCAGCAGATAACGCTTGCATGCTCAAGCAAGGAGATAACTTCAGTTCACACAAACAAGGTTCCCAAGATACAAATCTCAAAACTGTAAACAACCAAAGACTAGTTTGGTAGATGCTTAATGAAACCTGCACTCAAACCACTCATGACACATCTTAGGCCTCATAGATCCAGTTGTGCTGGCTGCTCCTCCACTCTGCAATGCCCTCAGGGAACCACAGGGCGATCTCCTTCCTGGCACTCTCAACTGAGTCGCTTCCATGGATGACGTTCCTGGATGATGCAGATAAAAGTTTTAGAATGCAACCAGATAGCAAAATATAGTGATGCGAAGGGAGACACTAGTGTGTTAAACAGGCCGTCAATACGCAGCAGGTTCAAGTGCACTGCGCTGCTCTCAAAACATTGTACTCCCTCCGTTCCTAAATATTTGTCTTTCTAACCAAAATGAGTGAATCTATACTCTAAAATATGTCTATACATCCGTATATGGTAGTCCATTTGAAATCTCTAAAAAGAAAAATATTTAGGTCCAGAGGGAGCATTATTTTTCTGATGTCAAAAAAGGAGATTAAAAACTAGGAAAATCAACATGGCTCAGACATCCAAGAAGGAATTAGCAGCATTAGCTCTCAAGCCTGGCAGGGCGAAAGCTCTTAGGCGGCAACTGCGAATGTTTTGAGAAACAAGCCTTAGCTTTATTATCATCGCCATTTGAGTTCCCCAAATTTCAAAACAACTACAACAAATATTATGTTATGGTTATGCAGTCAAGAAGTGTAATCAACGGCTCTGTGTACCGACTGAATCACAGCCACAGGTTCCTATCAAATGTGAATAGTCCAAGAACTGTATCGGCACAATGTTCGAGTGCACTGCGCTGCTCTCAAAACATTGTATTATTTTTCTGATATCAAAAAAGGAGATTAAAAACTAGGAAAATCAACATGGCTCAGACATCCAAGGAAGGAATTAGCAGCATTAGCTCTCAAGCCTGGCAGGGCGAAAGCTCTTAGGCGGCAACTGCGAATGTTTTGAGAAACAAGCCTTTAGCTTTATCATCATTGCCATTTGAGTTCCCGAAATTTCAAAACAACTACAAAAAATATTATGTTATGGTTATGCAGTCAAGAAGTGTAATCACAAAAAACGGCTCTGTGTACCGACTGAATCACAGCCACAGGTTCCTATCAAATGTGAATAGTCCAAGAACTCTCTCTCGGCACAATGTAGCATCTCCAGTCAAGGCTTGTGGCTAATGGAGACGTGGCATCGGGCCCAAGCAAAATCAACAAAATATTGACAATATAATCTAGTTAAGAGAAAGAGAACAGAAAGCATTGCAGAAATCCCTTAAAGAACCAAAAGCAAAAAACATCTCAGATTATGTAACTGGGAGGACCAAGTGCAACAAAGCAATGCTCAGTGGAAAGAGAAGTCGTTTTTGGTTTGAAGGCTCACAGTGACAGATGCCACTACTGCCAAAAACCTATATGAATCATCATCGCATCACAGAAAAAATGAGAATAAAAACCAAGACAAAATCAATGAAAGAGACAGAAAGGCTTCAGTGTGTGTAACAACATGAATCGATCAATGACAGACGAATCTGCCTCACCGAAATCCGCTAAGATCCTTTCAGACCTGAATCATCACAAGCCAATCCTCTACTCCAAATCATACATGAATGACTAAAGTGCACACATACAACAAACATGAGCCATAAGTTCTGTCCTACAATGAAACGACTATAGTCTCTGAATAAATCAGCGAATAACGCAAACAAGATTTTATGAACTGAACAATTCATGTAAAAAGCACAAGGTATTTCCCCTTTCAGACGATTTAGGCTCAGTTTCCTAAGCCTAAACAGGCTAAACAGCATCAAATATTTGATTCGACTGCACCAAATAAGTAGTCTGCAACACAATGCTTTCTACTACAGTACATAGCATATAATTAACTAAATGAGCATATACTATCTTCAAGTATGCGGATTTTTGAATTGGATATTAAACGCACAGTAACAGACAATCAGAATAAATTTATACACTATTCAACTCAATAACTACTTTGTCTAACATCTCACCTGCCGATGTCGACGGCAAAGTCACCACGGATGGTGCCGGGCTCAGAGGCCAGGGGGTTGGTGGCGCCAATGATCTTGCGTCCAGTGGCGACGACGCTCTTGCCCTCCCAGACCATAGCGACGACCGGGCCGGAGACGATGTACTCCACGAGCCCAGCGAAGAAGGGCTTGGAGGACAGATCGGAGTAGTGCTGCTCGGCGAACGACTTCTCCACGTTCTGGAGCTTCAGACCTGCATAGCCAGCTCGCAGATCAGCAAGCAGATCTTCACCAAAACCGTAATTCAAGCACGAACGTGAGAGCTGTACTGGTTACCTTTGAGGTAGAAGCCCTTCTTCTCGAAGCGGCTGATGACCTCGCCGATCTGATCAAAGTAGAAACAAAAACAGGAGCACGGTGGTGTCAGCACGAGCTAGCAGCGGAGCAAACGAGCCGACGGGAGGGAAGAGAAGAGGAGGAGGCGCTTACGAGGCCCCTCTGGACGCCGTCAGGCTTGATCATGATGAAGGTCTGCTCCGCCATTGTTGCTGTGCTGAGCTTGAGATTTCTGATTGGGTTTTGACGGCGAGGGAGGATGAGGGGAAACCCTAGCGAGGGGCTCGGGCGAATATATAGCGGCCGGCCCGACCACCGCGCACGTGTCTCTCGGTGGTGTCGTACCGTGCTACGGGCCTGGGCCTTATTCAGTGCTGCTGCCGCGAACGAGAAAGAAACAAAGGCTTTGTGGGCTGAATAGGACCAGCTCTCTATCAAAGCCCTAAATGAAAGAAATACTACCCCTCAAAAAAAATGAAAGAAAAACTTCCACTCAGGGAAATAATTTCGGCTATCCCCTGAAACAATTTGCGCTAAATCTCTGAAACATATGCTACAAAATTAACAACAATTATTCTCCGGTCAACTTTGAGTAGTAACTTAAAAATATTTGGAACTAATGTTTGAATGGCTTTGACACATGGGTTGTAAGATACGGGTGATATATCAAAGCATACGTAGTTGTCAGATAAATATATCTGATTTTTTTACCATTCTTGTTTACAACATGTATAATTTTATTATTGAAAATAGTATGGTGTCAATGCTTGAGCATAACAAATGTATGGTTCCATTTTTATTTACTAGATAATTCATAAATAGGTACAAAGTCTTTACTGTAAGATAAAAATTGCATTATATGTGTTATTTTAGAAAATACTGTTCTTGATTTATATAACTAGATAATACCACGTGCATTGCTGCGGGACATTTGTATGGGATAACATTAGCATGTTAACTTGTAGCTTATTCTTTTTCTAAGCATGGTTGCATGGAACATGATAAATCAATAATCAATACATATAATTATTAATTTGCAAAAAATAGTATAATTATTACTCCCTCTGTCCCAAAATTATTGTCTTAGATTTTGTATAGATATCTGGTCAAATAGAGATTAGTGTGTGGTTCTATATCGGCTGATATATGTGGTATAATATATATATATATATATATATATATATATATATATATTTGTACTATTAGAGTATCTCCAATAGGTGATGTAAAATAACTTGTAACCGCTTTTTACATCACTTGGGGGCAAAAAAAGTCTCCAACAACTGCCCGCAATGTAAAATTTGACTATGTATATTTTGCCTTTCATGATGTAAATATACATCACTTGGGGCCGTGATGTAAAATGCATGCAACCCCGCGTGCGTGTAATCGCCAATCTATTAACTTTCAGGTCCTTCACCATGCACACACGTCGCCTGCAGTCGGCCGCCAGCCGGTGTTCCGTCGCCATGTCGACGCCGCCCACCATCTTCGTCGCTGTCGTGCATGTCCCTGGCCCCATTTCCCGCCGTAGGCGTGACCCTCCCCCCCCCTCCCCCCTCCCATCCCCTCTCCCTCCGCTTCCGTCGGTCGTGGAAGAGGAGGTGGATTTGCGCCTACATGGCCATCCACCACAGCCGCGCAGGCCAAGAAGAAGGTCGTCGTGCCGTAGCGACGAGGTGGCCGCGCCACAAAGGCTACGTGTCGCCGCCTCCCGCCGCGGCCGCCACCTCCGCCGGTCGTGGAAGAGGAGCCGCCGATATCGAGATCAACGAAGAAGAAGAAGTTTGAGTGACTAAAATACATCATCTACTGGAGACCTCGTGCCCTAAAATACATCACCCGTTGGAGTTGGACACTTTCCGTGATGTAAAAATAACGTTTTTGGTGATGTATAATTCACATCAAGCAGTTTTTGGGCTGCTATTTTACATCACCTATTGAAGATGCTCTTATATTTGCATCGCATACCAAAAAAAAAGGCCTAAATTCAGAAACTTGTGTTTCAAACAAGCAAATGCAAACAAGCACACAATCACAATCGCAGCAACACAAATGCGCCATGTGGTGGAAACGGTAGAAAACTTCTCGGGGATCCCTATGCTAGATTAGATAATTAGAGAGATATTAGTTGTTTACACTAGTACATTGCAGGACTGGCGGTGCGAACAGAGCCGTTCACCCGTCGCTGCGGTCAAGATGAATGCAAGCTCGCATTCAGTGTTCAGATCGATGCACTGACAAAATGTATGTCACAGTAAATCCGAGTGCCAATTTTGATTATGTATTTCATTCCTTTCTGCTAAGTGTATATATGATCAAAGATTAGTCCAGCAGATATACTAAGGAAATAGATGCATCCACATCGGGTCTACGTAATCCTCATTCATCGTCCAGTTGTTATAGGAGTATCAGCCGATTCGATTCGAAACTTCAGCCAAAAATACGAGTACCAGTAGTATGATTGATCTATATCAAGAAGCAGTCAAGATCGTGAGAGTGAGACAGTTTTGACCAAGACTCTGAATCGTCTGATCGATCAGCCAGCCGCCTAGCTCGCACCGTCCGTCACTTTGGCGATCGTGGCGCGACCGCCGTGGACCGCCGCGTGGGGCCTGCCTCCGTATCGCCGTCCTCCCTCTTCTCCACGACCGCCGCCTCCTCGTCCGCCTCCTCCTCCTCGCCGTTCTCCGTGGAAGGCCCCTCGAGGTCGTCGCGGACGCGGAACGAGGCGTGGAGCACGATGACCGGGACGCCCACCGCCAGCGCGGCCATGAGGTTGGCGACCGCGCCGGCCGCGGCGAGGTCGGCGAGCACGAGCGCGACGAACGCCGCGGCGACGAGCCGGCGGAGCAGCGCCAAGCGCGGGAACGGCGCGAGGAGGCCGAGGCAGACGAGGAGGACCTTGGAGGCGGCCATGAGGAAGAGCACCGACGCCCGGTGCCCCGCCACGGCCAGCGACGCCAGGAGGAGCGCCCACTGCAGCGCGGCGTAGTGGTACTGGAACGTGCGCGCGTTGCGGACCCCGCGCACCGCCGCGGCCTCCGCGTCGGCCGCCGCGCCGAACGCCGACGGCCGCGGCGCGAACCGCGCTAGCGCGCGCCGCGCCCCCCTGGCGGCCGCGCACGCCCTGTCGACCGCCCGCCGGACCGCGCCCGCGCTCGCGCCGCCGGCAGTCATCGCCAGTCTCGACGGCGGCTGCTTGCTGGGCGGTGGTGCCTGCCGAGATTCGCCGGTCCGGTTGCTGGGTTTGGACTCAAGGGAGCCGGATGGCACGGGACGGGGGCCGGAGCGAGTCAAAGACGCGGGTTTTAACAAACGGCGCGCCCGGGGTTAAAGGCGGGGCCTCGCCCTCGCCGTGACGGCGAAAAACCGGGACTTTTCCACTCGTTTCCGCGTCGGTTTTGTTGCGGCAGCGACCTGGTCGGTGCGCCATGGTTGGCTCTTCCCCGAACGTTTGGCCGCGGGGCACCAACACGATCCTCCCCTACTTGCCTACTTTTCTTTTTGGCGATATTGCAATGCTGTTTTCTGAACAGAACGAGTACGAATGCACGACGACTCAGCTTCTGCTCTTTCTGTTTTTAGAACTGAAGAAGATTTGCGTATCGTCTATTTACAGAAGGAAATTATTTGTTTCGTAAGCTATTAATTGAATTATTAAGAATTTATTACATGCATTTCTTGCGTTGAGTGAAGCATAAACTAGCCGCTGCAGAAAGCTCCCTTTCCTTTCCATGAGGCTGGAAGAATCTCACCAGGTGCAGTCTTGTCAGCCACGATTGAGCTTTTGGCTACAACATAATTTTGGGATTATTATTCATCAGTCAACTATGGGATCATTAGGAGTAAACTCGTTTTGGGAGGATGGAAGTGCTTCATTCAACCAACAATTGTGGAAAGCTCACCCTCTGCACTACCGTGGAGGAGGAATTGTTTGGTCCTGCCCTGCCCCTATATGTCGTGAAATTTCAGACCCTGGAGGATGCAACTGAAATGTTCCTTGAGTAACCCCCTTTTCTTATAGACATATTCAAAGATTTCTCACCTTTTTCACAGCATCTACATAAACTTCTACGTGCGCGTGAATCCTTGAACCCAACAAAAGAACAAATTTCTCTCAAAAACGAAAAGAACAAACCAGTCAGAGAAACATCTGAGTTTGGAGAACATAAGATGAGAGAAGATTGGGCCCGGAGAGATTAGAGAGGGCAAAGCCCGGGCCGACGAACAAAAGACATGTTTTTGAGGCTTTCTGACTTAGGACCAAATAAAAATTCAACCGCATTACCTTAAAATGCTGCAATGCAGTAGGGCGTGGTGTTCGCACACAAACACGTCATCGTGTAGCTTCAATGACGGGGTGATGCACCGCAGCTCACGTCGAAGGAGACCCGCCGAAAGCGCGGTACGCAAGCAATCCGGCGAGCGCTTTTGTAGACCCGAAACCCCACGCGCCCGGGAGGGACCCCGTCTGGACGCGCGGTGGCTATGGGCTGCCCTAGGTCGACTTGATCGCCCCTAGGGCCTCGAGATTCGCCGCCCTGCAACAAGAAGAACAGACGAAGAACGAGGAAGAAGAAGAAGTAGGGTCAAGGAGAAAAGATAAAAGATAAAAAGTGGTAGATGATTTGATCGATTGTGTGTTGTTATTCAATCGACCATCACCTCTTATCTATATAATAGGCGGATGGACTTCCCGTACAAAAAAAGGACTTGCCTTGCCGTCCAAATCATCAAAATCTAATCAAATTCGGACTTCTCACGACCTCCGGCCCGGATGATTCGGCCTAGCCCGGTTTTCTGATAGCAGCTCACTGTTTTGACTCTAGAATCCACGTACGACCTCGGATTTGGACGTTCTTTATATCAAAATCAATCGCCTCGACGAGACGCACAACTTTCATGTTGAACACTTTTCGATCCGAGGCCATTTTGATGGTGTTTCGAGCCGTTTTCTAAAGTCTGTAGTAGAAAAAGTTGTCCGGACGTCCGGACTTCTATCCGGATTGTCCGGCCTCCACCCGGATCATCCGGGACTGGACCCAGATCATCCGGCTTCATCATAAACCTTTTGTTGTTTTCGGTGCTTCAATTTCCCGGATGATCCAGGCCCCGACCCGGATGATCCGGCCAAACACTGCTGCAACGTATGATTTTGCCTGTAACTTTCGCATACAACCTCGGATGTGAATGATTCTTATATCAAAATCGTCCGTTTCGACGAGACGAAGAACTTTGCAGTTGAAACTTTTCCCAAACGAGGCCATCTTGGGGGTGTAATCAGCCGAATAGTGTTCTGAATACAAAATCTGAGTACTTCGAACACAACTTCGGCCTTAGAGATGAGACTGGATGACTATGACCCAAATATCAAAGTTTTTCCTTTTGACGATACGGAACTTTCTCACTTTGAGCACTTCTCCATTTGAAGCCATCTTAATTAAGTTCTTTGTTGTGCCAAAATCTGGTGTCAACACATGCCCCCCTGTTTTTCGGCAAACTTGTGTGCCGAAAAATAACTTGCACGATGCTTTTTCTAAGTACGATGTCAACACTCCATCGGCCATTTTATGTGCTTAGGACGATAAGTATATATCAGCCATTTGAATTAGCAACAAAAGTAAAGTTAATCAAACATATGATGATTTGGTAATACCCTTTCATGATGTAAGAAATTATATTGCATCCATGGTTTAAAATAAGCCCATTGAGGGTAACCAATCATATCCGATGAGAAATTCCATGGCATAGGCATCAACGACATTGTTGAAGGAAATGGATAATGTGTGGACCGAAGATGTTGAAACCTTCGGCTTGGTCCTTCATAGTTTTCACTCTTTTCCTTCTTCACATTTGTCGCACTCCTTATAAAGGAAGCTTGCACATAATTCTTATTTTTAATACTTCCTTTGGGAACCCATGCCATGTTTCTCTTTTCAAGTTCTTGTGCACTAAGCTTTTGCAACTTCTTATTTTGCCAATATGATAAGCCGAGTGGGCACCCCGGCTACGATTTTGTTTGAAGTAATGGCAATTCTTGTTTTACCTTGTGCACTCTCAACTTCTTCCCTTCAGATTTGGCACTTGATTGATTTGCCTTATTGCCTTTTGTAGCCAATGTCTACACTTTACTTGGCTTTTTTTCATCTGAGATCGTATCTGAAGTGGCACTCTTACGACCATCTCGTTTGACGCGGTAGACTTGCTTGACCACCTCATTCTTGTTCATTGAGCTCCAGACCGATTCCTTATGATTGAAATTGTCTTTGACATGTGATTGTTCAAATGTTGATCTTTTTGGAGCTGCATAATGTTTTTGAGATGATCTAAAATAAGATGAAGAATGCGCCCTTGTATCATACCTGTCCCACGATGGATATGGATTTACATGATCATAGGAAGGTATCCATGGCATTGGCATTGGCGGTACAAAATATGGATATGAATATACCACATTAGAATTCTCATTTTGCCAATACCGATCCTTGGATTGCGCCTATGGGGTGATCTTGATGCTTTGCATTAGTTGGACGATAAGCACTGTTCTCCTCACTTATCTTCTGATATTTTTCCAATAGTTGCGCGAAAGTGACTTTCGGCCTTTTATCTTTGTGCTTACGTCGGCCTTTATTTTCTTTGGTTGTGCTTGCACCGATCTTTGGATTTTCTTGTTGCCCCCCAGTCCTTTGCGTCTCCATTGTAACTCCGATGGAATTCTCGCCCTCAAGATTATGTTCATTATGCTCTTTGATAATTTCTTTACTTGAAAGCTCGATCCCATCACCTGCAGTTTTACCTTCTCTTTAAATGGATCGGCTTGAAGCAGTCGATGCAAAAACCTTTTACCATTGGGACTAATTGGAATGGACTCGTCATCTCTTGGTGTCTCAACAAATTTCAATCGTCCTTTATTAATGGCAGATTTAACTATTTGACGAAACATGTTGCAATCCTCAATACTATGCTTGAACGAATCATGCAACTTACAATAAATTCGTCCTTGGATAGATGTCTTGACATGGTGATCAAGAATTCTAATGTAATTATTTTTCAACAACAAATCAAAGATTTGATCGCACATGTTTGAATCGAAGGTATACGTTTTGTTTTTTAGCCGATCTTGGTGTGCGAACGGCTTTGGAAATAAGCAAACAAATGGTTCAGATTTAGAATATCCCCATTCGGCTATGTATTGTGTTTTACACCCTATCTCCGATGTATTTGGATAAGATATTATATTAGCATCGGATTTCTCAAAAGAATTTGACCTTGGCTTTAAATTTCTGAAACGAAAATAGTTAGAATACACATGTCTCAATTGAGACCAAGTGCACGCCAAGTAAGAGACAAGCAAAGCTACCCAATTAGATATGAAATTTTGATAAAGCAATGGGGAAAACTTTGACTGCAATAATAGGTCACTATCGGTCTTTATAAATGGCACAATAGATTGACTGATATGTTCTATAACAGTTTTATTGCTAACAACTAAATTTCCCTTCGTCATTGGTGTTTCAAAATTACTTATGAGAATTTCTCTTATAGAAGCATCAACAATAAAGTTGCGACCAAATCGGAAGATAGGTAAATCACTTGCTAGACATACCTTTTCAAACACGTTGGGAGAGCATGATGGTTGCGTTACTCGAACGTGAAGGAAATATGCCCTAGAGGCAATAATAAAGTTATTATTTATTTCCTTATATCATGATAAATGTTTATTATTCATGCTAGAATTGTATTAACCGAAAACATAATACATGTGTGAATACATAGACAAACAGAGTGTCACTAGTATGCCTCTACTTAACTAGCTCGTTGATCAAAGATGGTTAAGTTCCCTAGCCATTGACATGGGTTGTCATTTGATTAACGGGATCACATCATTAGGAGAATGATGTGATTGACATGACCCATTCCGTTAGCTTAGCACACGATCGTTTAAGTATGTTGCTATTGCTTTCTTCATGACTTATACATGTTCCTATGACTATGAGATTATGCAACTCCCGTTTACCGGAGGAACACTTTGTGTGCTACCAAACGTCACAACGTAACTGGGTGATTATAAAGGTGCTCTACAGGTGTCTCCGAAGGTACTTGTTGGGTTGGCGTATTTCGAGATTAGGATTTGTCACTCCGATTGTCGGAGAGGTATCTCTGGGCCCTCTCGGTAATGCACATCACTTAAGCCTTGCAAGCATTACAACTAATGAGTTAGTTGTGGGATGATGTATTATGGAACGAGTAAAGAGACTTGTCGGTAACAAGATTGAACTAGGTATTGAGATACCGACGATCGAATCTTGGGCAAGTAACATACCGATGACAAAGGGAACAACGTATGTTGTTATGCGGTCTGACCGATAAAGATCTTCGTAGAATATGCAAGAGCCAATATGAGCATCCAGGTTCCGCTATTGGTTATTGACCGGAGACGTGTCTCGGTCATGTCTACATAGTTCTCGAACCCGTAGGGTCCGCACGCTTAACGCTACGATGATAGTTATATTATGAATTTTATGTTTTGATGTACCGAAGGTTGTTCGGAGTCCCGGATATGATCACGGACATGATGAAGAGTCTCGAAATGGTCGAGACATGAAAATTCAAATATTGGAAGCCTATGTTTGGATATCGGAAGTGTTCCGGGTGAAATCGGGATTTTACCGGAGTACCGGGGGGTTACCGGAACCCCCCGGGGGCTTAATGGGCCTACATGGGCCTTAGTGGAAAAGGAAGGGAAATGTGGGGGGCGCCCCCCCAAGGCCCAAACCGAATTGGTTTAGGGCAAAGGGGGTCGCCCCCCCTCTTTCCTTCTTCCCCCTCCCAAGTCCTAATCCAACTAGGAAAATGGGGGAAGTCCTACTCCTGATGGGAGTAGGACTCCTCCGGCGCGCCTCTCCCCTTGGCCGACCACACCCCCCTTGCTCCTTTATATACAGGGGCAGGGGGGAACCTCTAGACACACAAGTTGATCAAGTTGATCGTCTCTTAGCCGTGTGCGGTGCCCCCCTCCACCATAGTCCACCTCGATAATACTGTAGCGGTGCTTAGGCGAAGCCCTGCGTCGGTAGAACATCAACATCGTCACCACGCCATCGTGCTGATGAAACTCTCCCTCAACATTCGGCTGGATTGGAGTTAGAGGGACGTCATCGGGCTGAACGTGTGCTGAACTCGGAGGTGCCGTGCGTTCGGTACTTGATCGGTCGGATCGTGAAGACGTACGACTACATCAACCGCGTTGTGCTAACGCTTCCGCTTTCGGTCTACGAGGGTACGTGGACAACACTCTCCCCTCTCGTTGCTATGCATCACCATGATCTTGCGTGTGCGTAGGAAAATTTTGAAATTACTACGTTCCCCAACAGTGGAATCCGAGCCAGGTTTTATGCGCTGATGTTATATGCACGAGTAGAACACAAGTGAGTTGTGGGCGATATAAGTCATACTGCTTACCAGCATGTCATACTTTGGTTCGACGGTATTGTTGGATGAAGCGGCCCGGACCAACATTACGCGTATGCTTACGCGAGACTGGTTCTACCGACGTGCTTTGCACATAGGTGGCTGGCGGGTGTCAGTTTCTCCAACTTTAGTTGAACCAAGTGTGGCTACGCCCGGTCCTTGCGAAGGTTAAAACAGCACCAACTTGACAAACTATCGTTGTGGTTTTGATGCGTAGGTAAGAACGGTTCTTGCTAAGCCCGTAGCAGCCACGTAAAACTTGCAACAACAAAGTAGATGACGTCTAACTTGTTTTTGCAGGGCATGTTGTGATGTGATATGGTCAAGACGTGATGCTATATTGTATGAGATGATCATGTTTTGTAACCGAGTTATCGGCAACTGGCAGGAGCCATATGGTTGTCGCTTTATTGTATGCAATACAATCGCCCTGTAATGCTTTACTTTATCACTAAGTGGTAGCAACAGTCATGGAAGCATAAGATTGGAGAGACGACAACGATGCTACGATGGAGATCAAGGTGTCGCGCCGGTGATGATGGTGATCATGACGGTGCTTCGGAGATGGAGATCACAAGCACAAGATGATGATGGCCATATCATATCACTTATATTGATTGCATGTGATGTTTATCTTTTATGCATCTTATCTTGCTTTAATTGATGGTAGCATTATAAGATGATCCCTCACTAAATTATCAAAGTATAAGTGTTCTCCCTGAGTATGCACCGTTGCGAAAGTTCTTCGTGCTGAGACACCACGTGATGATCGGGTGTGATAGGCTCTACATTCAAATACAACGGGTGCAAAACAGTTGCACACGCAGAATACTCAGGTTAAACTTGACGAGCCTAGCATATAACAGATATGGCCTCGGAACACGGAGACCGAAAGGTCGAGCGTGAATCATATAGTAGATATGATCAACATAGTGATGTTCACCATTGAAACTACTCCATCTCACGTGATGATCGGACATGGTTTAGTTGATTTGGATCACGTGATCACTTAGAGGATTAGAGGGATGTCTATCTAAGTGGGAGTTCTTAAGTAATATGATTAATTGAACTTAAATTTATCATGAACTTAGTACCTGATAGTATCTTGCTTGTCTATGTTGATTGTAGATAGATGGCTCGTGCTGTTGTTCCGTTGAATTTTAATGCGTTCCTTGAGAAAGCAAAGTTGAAAGATGATGGTAGCAATTACACGGACTGGGTCCGTAACTTGAGGATTATCCTCATTGCTGCACAGAAGAATTACGTCCTGGAAGCACCGCTGAGTGCCAGGCCTGCTGCTGATGCAACTGACGACGCTAAGAACATCTAGCAGAGCAAAGCTGACGACTACTTGATAGTTCAGTGTGCTATGCTTTACGGCTTAGAACCGGGACTTCAACAATGTTTTGAACGTCATGGAGCATATGAGATGTCCCAGGAGTTGAAGTTAATATTTCAAGCAAATTCCCAGATTGAGAGATATGAAGTCTCCAATAAGTTCTATAGCTGCAAGATGGAGGAGAATAATTCTATCAGTGAACATATACTCAGAATGTCTGGGTACCATAATCACTTGACTCAGCTGGGAGTTAATCTTCCGGTTGATAGTGTCATTGACAGAGTTCTTCAATCACTGCCACCAAGCTACAAGAGCTTCGTGATGAACTATAATATGCAAGGGATGAATAAAACAATTCCCGATCTCTTCGCAATGCTAAAGGCTGCGGAGGTAGAAATCAAGAAGGAGCATCAAGTGTTGATGGTCAACAAGACCACTAGTTTCAAGAAAAAGGGCAAAGGGAAGAAGAAGGGGAACTTCAAGAAGAACAGCAAGCAAGTTGCTGCTCAATAGAAGAAACCCAAGTCTGGACCTAAGCCTGAAACTGAGTGCTTCTACTGCAAGCAGACTGGTCACTGGAAGCGGAACTGCCCCAAGTATTTGGCGGATAAGAAGGATGGCAAGGTGAACAAAGATATATGTGATATACATGTTATTGATGTGTACCTTACTAATGCTCGCAGTAGCACATGGGTATTTGATACTTGTTCTGTTGCTAGTATTTGCAACTCGAGACAAGGGCTACGGATTAAGCGAAGATTGGCTAAGGACGAGGTGACGATGCGCGTGGGAAATGGTTCCAAAGTCGATGTGATCGCAGTCGGCACGCTACCTCTACATCTACCTTCGGGATTAGTATTAGACCTAAATAATTGTTATTTGGTGCCAGCGTTAAGCATGAACATTATATCTGGATCTTGTTTGATGCGAGACGGTTATTCATTTAACTCAGAGAATAATGGTTGTTCTATTTATATGAGTAATATCTTTTATGGTCATGCACCCATGAAGAGTGGTCTATTCTTATTGAATATCGATAGTAGTGACACACATATTCATAATGTTGAAGCCAAAAGATGCAAGGTTGATAATGATAGTGCAACTTATTTGTGGCACTGCCGTTTAGGTCATATCGGTGTAAAGCGCATGAAGAAACTCCATATTGATGGACTTTTGGAACCACTTGATTATGAATCACTTGGTACTTGCGAACCGTGCCTCATGGGCAAGATGACTAAAACGCCGTTCTCTGGTACTATGGAGAGAGCAACAGATTTGTTGAAAATCATACATACAGATGTATGTGGTCCGATGAATGTTGAGGCTCGTGGCGGATATCGTTATTTTCTCAGCTTCACAGATGATTTAAGCGGATATGGGTATATCTACTTAATGAAGCATAAGTCTGAAACATTTGAAAAGTTCAAAGAATTTTAGAGTGAAGTTGAAAATCATCATAATAAGAAAATAAAGTTTCTACGATCTGATCGTGGAGAAGAATATTTGAGTTACGAGTTTGGTCTACATTTGAAACAATGCGGAATAGTTTCGCAACTCACGCCACCCGGAACACCACAGCGTAATGGTGTGTCCGAACGTCGTAATCGTACTTTACTAGATATGGTGCGATCTATGATGTCTCTTACATATTTACCGCTATCGTTTTGGGGTTATGCTTTAGAGACGGGCGCATTCACGTTAAATAGGGAACCATCGAAATCCGTTGAGACGACGCCTTATGAACTGTGGTTTGGCAAGAAACCAAAGTTGTCGTTTCTGAAAGTTTGGGGCTGCGATGGTTATGTGAAAAAGCTTCAACCTGATAAGCTCGAACCCAAATCGAAGAAATGTGTCTTCATAAGATACCCAAAGGAGACTGTTGGGTACACCTTCTATCACAGATCCGAAGGTAAGACTTTTGTTGCTAAATTCGGAGTTTTTCTAGAGAAGGAGTTTCTCTCGAAAGAAGTGAGTGGGAGGAAAGTAGAACTTGATGAGGTAACTGTACCTACTCCCTTATTGAAAAATAGTTCATCACAGAAAACGGTTTCTGCGACACCTACACCAATTAGTGAGGAAGTTAATGATGATGATCATGAAACTTTAGATCAAGTTGTTACTGAACCTCGTAGGTCAACCAGAGTAAGATCCGCACCAGAGTGGTATGGTAATCCTGTTCTGGAAGTTATGTTACTAGACCATGACGAACCTACGAACTATGAAGAAGCAATGGTGAGCCCAGATTCCGCAAAAATGAAATCTGAGATGGGATCCATGTATGAGAACAAAGTGTGGACTTTGGTTGACCTGCCCGTTGATCGACAAGCAATTGAGAATAAATGGATCTTCAAGAAGAAGACTAACGCTGACGGTAATGTTACTGTCTATAAAGCTCGACTTGTTGCGAAAGGTTTTCGACAAGTTCAAGGGATTGACTATGATGAGACCTTCTCACCCGTAGCGATGCTTAAGTCTGTCCGAATCATGTTAACAATTGCCGCGTTTTATGATTATGAAATATGGCAGATGGATGTCAAAACTACATTCTTGAATGGATTTCTAGAAGAAGAGTTGTATATGATGCAACCGGAAGGTTTTGTCGATCCAAAGGGAGCTAACAAAGTGTGCAAGCTCCAGTGATCCATTTATGGACTGGTGCAAGCCTCTCGGAGTTGGAATAAACGCTTTGATAGTGTGATCAAAGCATTTGGTTTTATACAGACTTTTGGAGAAGCCTGTATTTACAAGAAAGTGAGTGGGAGCTCTATAGCATTTCTGATATTATATGTGGATGACATATTACTGATTGGAAATGATATAGAATTTCTGGATAGCATAAAGGGATACTTGAATAAGAGTTTTTCAATGAAATACCTCGGTGAAGCTGTTTACATATTGGGCATTAAGATCTATAGAGATAGATCAAGACGCTTAATTGGACTTTCACAAAGCACATACCTTGACAAAGTTTTGAAGAAGTTCAAAATGGATCAAGCAAAGAAAGGGTTCTTGCCTGTATTACAAGGTGTGAAGTTGAGTAAGACTCAATGCCCGACCACTGCAGAAGATAGAGAGAAAATGAAAGATGTTCCCTATGCTTCAGCCATAGACTCTATCATGTATGCAATGTTGTGTACCAGACCTGATGTGTGCCTTGCTATAAGTCTAGCAGGGAGGTACCAAAGTAATCCAGGAGTGGATCACTGGACAGCGGTCAAGAACATCCTGAAATACCTGAAAAGGACTAAGGATATGTTTCTCGTTTATGGAGGTGACAAAGAGCTCATCATAAACAGTTACATTGATGCAAGCTTTGACACTGATCCGGACGATTCGAAATCACAAATCGGATACGTGTTTACATTGAACGGTGGAGCTGTCAGATGGTGCATGTGACGCCCGGATGATCAAGCTACAGTAAACCTCTACTAATGTTGCCACGTCACCACGATTACTGTTGATAATCTCACGATGATTCAAAACTCGTTCAAATTCAAATTTTAAATAAAGTAAAACTAGAAAAGTTTTCAAACGTCAAAACTAAAATGTTCGGGTTGTGACAAATAAATAATAAGTAATTATGGTGGAGAAACCAAACCTTGATAAAATGTTTAAGGGCTTTAAACTAATTAAAACCGAAGTGAAAACAATTAAACAAATACCTATTGGATTTTATAAAATATTAAAATTATTTTATTATGGGTTAAGAATTGATGTCCCAGCAGTTTGTTTATAAATACTAATTTAGGTACTAGTGGTGATTTTTGTAAAAAACTAAAAATTAAAAGAAACTAGAAATAAAACAGAAAAGAAAATAAGAAAAAGAATCAAAACAAAAACAGAACTAATACACACACACACACAAAGAAGGAAAGAACCCCCAGGGCTCCGGCCCAGCAGCCCCCGGCCCAACTGGGCCAAGTCCCGGCCAGGCCGGCCCAGCTTCCCCTCCCTCGCATATAACCCCCCCCCCCACCGACAGAAACCCTAGCTAATTGCCCCCCACTCCCCACGTCTCTCCTCTCCCCTTCCCGATCCGATCTGGATCGGGGATGAGCCCGCTCCCCCCCCACCTCGCGACGCCAGTGCCCCGACCCCGTCGTCAGACACCCCCGTCGCCTCGACGCTCGCGTCGACCCCCTCCCCTGTGCCCCGTCGCTGGTGTTGCCCATCGCCGGACCTCACCGCCTCCTCGTCACCTTCCACGACGGCCTACACCAGGCCTCGCCGTCCCCGGTGCCACCACGTCGTCGTCCCGAACCCCGCCGTCACCGTTCGCCGGACTACCTCGTCCCTGGCGCCACCGGACCTCGTCGCCGCCGCCTGGAGCTCCTCTGCCTCGTCTGTCGCCCCGTCCTCGTCTCCCCCTCGACGGCTCCACCGAGCCACGCCGATCCCCTGCCCGCCAACGCCGGTGAGGGCCACGCCCTCCCCTTTTTCCCCTGCTCTTGGCTGCGCCTGCCCGCGCCGAAGCACGCACGCTCGCGCCGCCCGCTTTGGCCTGCCCCTGCCCCATGGTTCGCCGTCGTGCTCGCTCCCCGCACCGCCGCCCGCCTCGCACACTGCCTCGTCGCCGCTCGCCGTGACCTTCCTCTCGCGTGAGGCCTTGCCGCCTTGAATGCCCGTCACCGCTTACTCCGCCCTATCGCGGTCCCTCCCGTGGCGCCGCCCTCCGCCGCCTCCCTTGGCCGGCGTCGTGGGCACCGGCGGCCTCGCCACGCCCGTGGCTGGCGCCCCCCCCTGCCTGTCAATCTGGGCGAACGCCCAGTCGGGCGCCGCAACGCCCACCCGCCCCGTTAGGCCCAGCGCCCGACATGCCCCCTTGGGCCACTGACCAAATGGCCCCACGTCCCAGAACGAAAAAAAGGGATTTAAAAAAAAGATTTATTAAAAAAATAGATAAATAAATAATTAAAACATTTAAAATATTAATTAATTAATTAATTAACGAAGTAATTAAGTTAATTAATTATAATTAGATTAACCTAATCACTAATTAACCTAATTAACTGTTAGTTAATTAAAACAGTGTATGACAAACGGGACCCACCTGTCAGGTTGACCAAGTCAACTACTGACGTCATGCTGACGTCATGATGACGTCAGCAGACACTATTCTGGATAATGTTGATTAAATTAATTAAATAAATCCTAAAAATGATTTAAATCTTTTAAAATTAATATAAAATAAACCGTAGCTCGGATGAAAAAACTTTGTACATGAAAGTTGCTCAGAACGACGAGAAGAACCCGGATGCGCAGCCTGTTCGTCCGCCACGCATCCCTAACCTATCAAACTCGCAACTTTCCCCCTCCGGCTCCTCTGCCCGAAAACGCGAAACACCGGGATATTTTCCCGGATGTTTCCCACCCTTCACCGGTATCACCTCATACCGCGTTAGAGCACCTCTAGCACTGATACTTGTCATGTCATGCATCGCTATGCATCTGCTTGCTTAAATATTTATTGTTTCTTCCCCCTCTTCTCTCGCTAGACACCGAGACCGACGCCGCTGCTACCCAGTACGACTACGGAGTTGACGACCCCTCCTTGCCAGAGCAACCAGGCAAGCCCCCCTCCTTTGATCACCAGATATCGCCTACTCTTCTCTATACTGCTTGCATTAGAGTAGTGTAGCATGTTACTGTTTCCCGTTAATCCTATACTGATGCATAGCCTGTCCTTGCTACTACTGTTGTTACCTTACCTGCAATCCTAATGCTTAGTATAGGATGCTAGTTTATCATCAGTGGCCCTACATCCTTGTCCGTCTGCCATGCTATACTATCGGGCCGTGATCACTCGGGAGTTGATCACGGGTATATACTATATACTTTATACATGATACATGTGGTGACTAAAGACGGGTCGGCTTGAGGAGCACCCGCGAGTGGATCTTTGAGGCGGAGCGACAGGGCAGGTTCCGACCACCTAGGAGAGAGGTGGGCCTGGCCCTGGTCGACGTTCGCGGATACTTAACACGCTTAACGAGATCTGGGTATTTGATCTGAGTTTGGCCATTTGGTCTATACGCACTAACCATCTACGCGGGAGTAGTTATGGGTATCCCGGCGTCGTGGTATCAACCGAAGCCTTCGTGACGTCAGCGACTGAGTGGCGCGCGCCGGATTGGAACGTAAGCCTGCTCTTGTATTAAGGGGGCTAGTTCTGCTTCCGACCGCGTACGCAACGTGCAGGTGTGCTAAGGGAGATGGGCCTAGACCCCTGTGCGCTTAGGTTTAGACCGGCGTGCTGACCTCTCTGTTGGTCTAGGTGGGGCTACGACGTGTTGATCTTCCGAGGCCGGGCATGACCCAGGAAAGTGTGTCCGGCCAAATGGGATCAAGCGTGTTGGGGAATGTGGTGCACCCCTGCAGGGAAGTTAATCTATTCGAATAGCCGTGATCTTCGGTAACAGGACGACTTGGAGTTGTACCTTGACCTTATGACAACTAGAACCGGATACCTTATAAAACACATCCTTCCAAGTGCCAGATACAACCGGTGATCGCTCTCTCACAGGGCGACGAGGGGAGGATCAGCGGTTAGGGTTATGCTATGCGATGCTACTTGGAGGACTTCAGTCTACTCTCTTCTACATGCTGCAAGACGGAGGCTGCCAGAAGCGTAGTCTTCGAAAGGACTAGCTATCCCCCTCTTATTCCGGCTTTCTGCAGTTCAGTCCACATATGATAGCCTTAATCCATTTGATACCAATGCATACATATGTAGTGTAGCTCCTTGCTTGCGAGTACTTTGGATGAGTACTCACGGTTGCTTTCTCCCTCCTTTCCCCTTTTTCCTTCTTCCTGGTTGTCGCAACCAGATGTTGGAGCCCAGGATCCAGACGCCACCGTCGACGACGACTCCTACTACACCGGAGGTGCCTACTACTACGTGATGCCCGCTGACGACGACCAGGAGTAGTTAGGAGGATCCCAGGCAGGAGGCCTGCGCCTCTTTCGATCTGTATCCCAGTTTGTGCTAGCCTTCTTAAGGCAAACTTATTTAACTTATGTCTGTTCTCAGATATTGTTGCTTCCGCCGACTCGTCTATGATCGAGCTCTTGTATTCGAGCCTCCGAGGCCCCTGGCTTGTAATATGATGCTTGTATGACTCTTTTATTTGTAGAGTTGTGTTGTGATATCTTCCCGTGAGTCCCTGATCTTGATCGTACACGTTTGCGTGTATGATTAGTGTACTATTAAATCGGGGGCGTCAAAGTGCAGTTCTAAACAAAGCGTCGTGGCGGGATCTACATGTGAAGCGGAGTACATAGCTGCTTCGGAAGCAGCGCAAATGAAGGAGTCTGGATGAAGGATTTCATATCGATCTAGGTGTCATACCTAGTGCATCGGGTCCAATGAAAATCTTTTGTGACAATACTGGAGCAATTGCCTTAGCAAGGAATCCAGATTTCACAAGAGAACCAGCACATCAAGAGACGCTTCAATTCTTCCATCCGGGATCTAGTCCAGGTGGGAGACATAGAAATTTGCAAGATACATACGGATCTGAATGTTGCAGACCCGTTGACTAAGCCTCTTCCACGAGCAAAACATGATCAGCACCAAGGCTCCATGGGTGTTAGAATCATTACTGTGTAATCTAGATTATTGACTCTAGTGCAAGTGGGAGACTGAAGGAAATATGCCCTAGAGGCGATAATAAAGTTATTATTTATTTCCTTATATCATGATAAATGTTTATTATTCATGCTAGAATTGTATTAACCGAAAACATAATACATGTGTGAATACATAGACAAACAGAGTGTCACTAGTATGCCTCTACTTAACTAGCTCGTTGATCAAAGATGGTTAAGTTCCCTAGCCATTGACATGGGTTGTCATTTGATTAACGGGATCACATCATTAGGAGAATGATGTGATTTACATGACCCATTCCGTTAGCTTGGCACCCGATCATTTAAGTATGTTGCTATTGCTTTCTTCATGACTTATACATGTTCCTATGACTATGAGATTATGCAACTCCCTTTTACCGGAGGAACACTTTGTGTGCTACCAAACGTCACAACGTAACTGGGTGATTATAAAGGTGCTCTACAGGTGTCTCCGAAGTTACTTGTTGGGTTGGCGTATTTCGAGATTAGGATTTGTCACTCCGATTGTCGGAGAGGTATCTCTGGGCCCTCTCGGTAATGCACATCACTTAAGCCTTGCAAGCATTGCAACTAATGAGTTAGTTGCGGGATGATGTATTACGGAACGAGTAAAGAGACTTGCCGGTAACGAGATTGAACTAGGTATTGAGATACCAACGATCGAATCTCGGGCAAGTAACATACCGATGACAAAGGGAACAATGTATGTTGTTATGCGGTCTGACCGATAAAGATCTTCGTAGAATATGTAGGAGCCAATATGAGCATCCAGGTTCCTCTATTGGTTATTGACTGGAGACGTGTCTCGGTCATGTCTACATAGTTCTCGAACCCGTAGGGTCCGCACGCTTAACGCTACGATGACAGTTATATTATGAGTTTTATGTTTTGATGTACCGAAGGTTGTTCGGAGTCCCGGATGTGATCACAGACATGACGAGGAGTCTCGAAATGGTCGAGACATGAAGATTGATATATTGGAAGCCTATGTTTGGATATCGGAAGTGTTCCGGGTGAAATCGGGATTTTACCGGAGTACCGGGGGGTTACCGGAACCCCCCGGGGGCTTAATGGGCCTACATGGGCCTTAGTGGAAAAGGAAGGGAAATGTGGGGCGCCCCCCCAGGCCCAAACCGAATTGGTTTAGGGCAAAGGGGGCCGGCCCCCCTCTTTCCTTCTCCCCCCTCCCAAGTCCTAATCCAACTAGGAAAAGGGGGGAAGTCCTACTCCTGATGGGAGTAGGACTCCTCAGGCGCGCCTCTCCCCTTGGCCGGCCGCACCCCCCCTTGCTCCTTTATATACAGGGGCAGGGGGGCACCTCTAGACACACAAGTTGATCAAGTTGATCGTCTCTTAGCCGTGTGCGGTGCCCCCCTCCACCATAGTCCACCTCGATAATACTGTAGCGGTGCTTAGGCGAAGCCCTGCGTCGGTAGAACATCAACATCGTCACCACGCCGTCGTGATGACGAAACTCTCCCTCAACACTCGGCTGGATCGGAGTTAGAGGGACGTCATCGGGCTGAACGTGTGCTGAACTCGGAGGTGTCGTGCGTTCGGTACTTGATCGGTCGGATCGTGAAGACGTACGACTACATCAACCGCGTTGTGCTAACGCTTCCGCTTTCGGTCTACGAGGGTACTTGGACAACACTCTCCCCTCTCTTTGCTATGCATCATCATGATCTTGCGTGTGTGTAGGAAAATTTTGAAATTACTACGTTCCCCAACAGAACGATAGGTAGTTCCTCTTTCGAATAGCTCCCCAACACCTTGTCATCCTGTTTTTCTAGAATAGATTCGGCATACATAATATTTGATTCGGTCTTTTCAATAGCCGAATTAACTTTGTTATCTGAATCACCATCTTTTTTGATAATTCTATCCACATCCAATGCTTTCTCTTTTTGACATAATCTAGCTTGAATTGCAGCAGAATTAATAGGCTTTCCCTCTTTTATTACTTCATGTAGAACAACATTGCATTCGTCCCAAAAAGACGTAAGATTTTTCTTAATGACGCAATCTGGATAGAATTGCCCCCGACACTTTTAGACTCTTTTGGTAACGATATGTCACCAAAATTATGTAATTTTGCAGGGGAAACATTGTATGCTACGATACTAGGTGAAGACACATGTGATCCTATAGAATTTTCACTTATTCGGCTATTAGCGTGAAGGTGCGAAGCCGAATTATGAATACCCATAGTTGCATATGGTGCCAAACAATTAGTAGCATGAGGTGTAGCATATGATGATTGAGGGTAATTGGCCGGATAACTAGTAGTAGCATAGCCAATTCCCATATCCACCGGCATGTTTTGATTAACATATTGCAAGCTAGTTGCCGATGAATAAAAAGGTGAAACACTTTGTTGCATACTATCAGAAGTTCATATGTGAAGTGTTTCAACTTGATTAACAGAACTCATCATGTTGTTCATCGGCATATGGATTTGTGGGGCTGCCAATGCATGGGAGTTCGTATACATATGTTCCATGTTGCTAAAATTATATGAGGTAGAAGCATGGAGATTTTGTTGCATCGACTCTTGCACATAATTAGATGTATGATTGATAAAGCTAGGGCTAGCCGATACATTATGCTCATTAAACGATCTAGCAACAACATATGCATTATTTGCATCTACATAAGTGAATTGGGTATTCATGTTACCTTTGTAGATTGCAAACCCTAGATGACGATCTCTTCGTAGCAAGAACGGGCCGGAGACCGTTCAAAGCTTCGATCCCCAGCGGAGTCGCTAAAAAGTGTGTTCGCACACGAACACGTCATCGTGTACCTCCAACGCCGGGGGTGATGCACCGCAGCTCACGTCGAAGGAGACCCGCCGGAAGCGTGGTACGCAAGCAATCCGATGGGCGCTTTTGTAGACCCAAAACCCCACGCGCCCGGGAGGGACCCCGTCTGGACGTGCGATGGCTATGGGCTGCCCTAGGTCGACCTGATCGCCCCTAGAGACTCGAGGTTCGCCGCCCTGCAACAAGAAGAACAAACGAAGAATGAGGAAGAAGAACAACTAGGGTTAAGGAGAAAAGATAAAAGATAAAAAGTGGTAGATGATTTGATCGATTGTGTGTTGTTATTCAATCGGCCGTCACCTCTTATCTATATAATAGGCAGATGGACTTCCCGTATAAGAAAAGGACTTGCCTTGCCATCCAAATCATCAAAATCTAACCAAACTCGGACTTCTCACGACCTCCGGCCCGGATGTCCGGCTCTAGGCCCGGATGATCCGGCCTAGCCCAGTTTTCTGATAGCAGCTCACTGTTTTGACTTTAGAATCCACATACGACCTCGGATTTGGACATTCTTTATATAAAAATCAACCGCCTCGACGAGACGCACAACTTTCATGTTGAACACTTTTCGATCCGAGGCCATCTTGACGGTGTTTCGGGCCGTTTTCTAAAGTCTGTAGTAGAAAAAGTTGTCCGAACGTCCGGACTTCTATCCGGATTGTGTGGCCTCCACCCGGATCATCCGGGACTGGACCCAAATCATCCGGCTTCATCCTAAATCTTTTGTTGTTTTCGGTGCTTCAATTTTCCGGATGATCCGGGCCCCGGCCCGGATGATCCGGCCAAACACTGCTGCAGCGCACGATTTTGCCTGTAACTTTCGCATACGTTTTTGGATGGGGACGATTCTTATATCAAAATCGTCCGTTTTGACGAGACGAAGAACTTTGCAGTTGAAACTTTTCCCAAACGAGGCCATCTTGGGGGCGTAATCAGCCGAATAATGTTCTGAATACAAAATCTGAGTACTTCAGACACAACTTCGGCTTTAGAGATGAGACCGGATGACTATGGCCCAAATATCAAAGTTTTTCCTTTTAACGATACGGAACTTTCTCACTTTGAGTACTTTTTCATTTGAGGCCATCTTAATTAAGTTCTTCGCCGTGCCAAAATCTGATGTCAACACGCGGCTATGTGCCGCTTGCTGCGAGGCGCATGTCTTCCTCGCCTACAGGGCACTAGTGGTGGTCGGCCTAGTAAGACGCGGCTCGTCTTGTTGATGTCACTCGATTTCTTTTTAAACCAAATGTACAGATATAGTATAAAAAATTATTAGCGTAATTTTAGAAAAATATTGATAACTATCAGAAAAATTTCCATGGCAATAAAAAAGGTACCCATATTTTTGAAAATGTATGCTAAAATTATAAAATATGTGCTTACAATGTAAAAATGGTCTGTTAAATTTTTTAAAATGTATCGTACCATTAAAAATATACATGAAATTTTGGAAATATATCTGCATTTCAATAGGTGTTCGTGACATTATTGAAATATTATATACAATATAGAAAATGTTTGGGTGACTGTAAAATGTTTGTTTCCATTAAAAAGGTACTTTGCATTTAAAAAAATACTCATGTGATTTCAAAAATGTCCGTGAAATTTTGTAAAATCCAAATACAATGTAAAATACTGGTTGCACAGTTTAAAAAATTCTTTATTTCCATTACAAAGATATCCAATTTGTACCAAAAATATCACGTTTTCTCTAACAATGTTTGTGTGCAGAGAAAAAAATTGACACATGTTAAGAAAACAATAAAACCGGCAAAGATACAAAAAGAAAAGCAAAAAAAAGAAGAGAAAACCAAAGTTTAATGAAGAAAATAAAACCAACAAAACAGTGGAAAACAAAGAAGTAAAAATGAAAGAAAAAATGAAACCAAAGAAAAAACAAAAAAATGAAACGAAAAAAAGGGGAAAAGTGAACATACATCGGGCAGCAAACAACCCGCACTAATGTGCCGGCCTGCTAGTCTTCGTGTGAAGGCGATTCCTATTAGGAGGAATCTGTCATGTCCCAACCTATGATTGGGTTGACAACATGATGGTACACTCGGATACAACAGGAAATGGGGTGAGAAATCAGAAGAATCAGAGTATGGGATGGGGATCAGCAAGACATGAGATGGGTAAGGAGACGAACTGAAGGAAGTAGTAGGCTACTACCTTGTTTCATTTTTTGATCGATGCCTCCCTCCTGTACGCCTCGTCCTTTATAAGCCTTGCTGTAGATTCATAGTTGAGCCAAGCCCAAGTCCGCTAGCCCATTCCATAGAGCAGGCCCATGAAGAGTATAGGCCATGACCCTTGGGGCATGACATTCTCACCCCCTTAAAGTGAGGATTGTCCTAAAGTCGATGACGTGGTGCTTGCATTGGTAGGACAACCATCATTTGCGAACAACCAATAGCAACAGGAGTATAGTCACTTTGATCACAAACGCCATTACGATCAAGGATGGAGTCTTCGAAGCTCGGGCCTTGTTGATTACTACTGAGAAGCATCAGGTACCAACCATGGTGTGTTTCAAAAGGCAACTCAAACATCTGCATAGCTGCACTCATAATGCCAGGATCCCAGCTCCTTATAGCAAGATGTATGCTCAGAAGCTGCAGTAAGAAACTGAACCATATTTCTGAAGATGTTGGAGTTGGATACAACCATACAGCCAGAAAGGCAAAGTAGCTACTCTGCTTAGTGTGAAAATTCTGCACACTAAAAATAGGGTCATGAGTTCCGAATAGCCTTACTTTAATTCGAGGAAATTTAATGTTGTGATGCACACAATAATTTGAAACAACATGTTGTGCTACTGATTCAGTGTCCCACTGATTAACAGATAGTGTCATGAGAGCTTTAGGTTGTATGCTGCTCGGATACAGCCCACGTGAGCAAGTAACTAGAACAAAATGAACCATCCTGGTATCCCATTGTTTTGCAAAGCCCAAACCCAAAGTAGCATCATCAATGGCATTAGTTGGTTGTACACATCAAATATTATGAGTGCCTCCCATCAAACCTTGCCTTGTCACTAGTAATATCCACCATTCACTGTGAATTATGATGTAGCAAGAATATTCAGCTGTACTAGCAAACTTCAGTGATAGTATTCCAGGTTCGTTATTATGTTGCAGGCTGTGGGATCACTACTGTATGCATTTCTTACCACTAAACTGTAGCAACTGAACACAAATTCAATGGTTGGAATGTCATGAGAGATACCTGTAACTCCTCTCAAGATTAACTGAGCATAACTTAGCATATTTTCACATCCTTCACTACTATCAGGAGGTACAGTCGGTGGTCGAAGACAATCAAGATGAGCTGGCTGCACTAGAGAAAAATGCCATTCAACCGTGTTCAGTTCAGTGTACCAGCCAAATAAGAGGTCTCTAGACAAAATTCCGACTTCCCATTTAAGTTCTGTATTGACAACCTCACTGGTCTCAAGGAACTGGCTGTGAGCTGCAAAAAATGTACTAGCTGGCTGCACATATTGAGTATATGACCAACATTTCTTACGCCTCCAGAACACATCATTCAAGCACAATTTTCTTGCGAAAGGAATGCCCAATAGCACTTTGGGGTAAATCACTTGAGAAGACAACAACCATGGCATCTTTGGCTGCAACAATGGAAAATAGTTCCACATCTTCCCAATGTCAACCAGAAGAAAACTCAAGGGCCAGATCACATGTGAAATGTCGAGCAGATTCCCAATAGAGTATACGAAAATGGTTCATAATTATGACGGAGAAGATATTGTTCCTTGCACCTATTGTGCCGCAGTGTGACAGTTTTACCTTATTGCCTCCAATAGGATACCCTTGATGGAATGTCCTCCACTTAAGCACAAAAATGTAACTTAGATTGTATGCATCGTCACAAGATGCAACGATAACACTGAAAGTTGGCTCGTCATTCACTGTGTTGTGCACGTACAGAATAAACGGGTGATGGACTTGGCTCAATGGTTTCATTTCTGCTCAACATAATCTCATGGCCCGATTACCTGGTGCACAACTATGAAAGCGCTTCTCTGACTTCTCTTCTCCGATAGATTTATTTAAGACATAACAATATACACACTGTGCTCCCTAGATATATTTTAACTGATGTCTACCATTTAGAAAATTGGTCATCAGAGAACTAGGTGCAGCCTTACTCCAAAATAGGTTCAGAAGAGAACCGACAGCCAAGACTGGCATCGGAATTCCAGTGCCATGTCGTTCAACAGAAAAAGAGCTGCAGAAAGTGCACTCGCTGGCTGCACTATATTGGACCACCATTTCATAAGCCTCGAGAACACATCAGCTAGACACCACATCACACCGTAATCGCGCAGAGCATTGACAAGGATATTACTAGGAGAGTGTGAGAGACGACTCATGAATTGCAGCACCTTTGAATCTGTTGTGTCAAGAGTTACTTCTATGGACGAACAGGTAACCACAACCCTGTTCGATGACATGGTGGCACTCGGTGGCAGCTCGGTGATAGTGCCGCGAGCTATACTTGTGTGCTCATCAATGAACGACGGCCATGGCGAAGGTCTGAGCACTTGCCCTCGTTGCTTGATACGTGGAGTCACACCTGGCTGAAACGTGGGTTTCAGCACGCCAATGTCATCATCAAAGCATAGGGTCGCGCACCTTTGTTGGCACCATGGTGTTCAGCTCGAGAACGGAAAATGGCCGCTCCAGTGGGGTTGGTGCTGCCACTGGAGGAGTTGTGGAGGATGGCGTCACACTCCATAGGACAACAAGCTCGGGGGAGACGTCGGTGAGGGTCTCCGTAGGCGTGAGGCTGTGAACCCCATGGTCAAAGCCGTCGTCAATCTCCTCAGCATCCACCGCCTCATCCTTCATGATTTCTTCCTCCCTTATCAGAGTAAGGGACGACGCTCTGGTGATGCTGGATGGCGATTGCGACCGCACAGCTGCTTGAATATCCGTGTGCATGAAGGAAATATGCCCTAGAGGCAATAATAAAGTTATTATTTATTTCCTTATATCATGATAAATGTTTATTATTCATGCTAGAATTGTATTAACCGGAAACATAATACATGTGTGAATACATAGACAAACAGAGTGTCACTAGTATGCCTCTACTTGACTAGCTCGTTGATCAAAGATGGTTAAGTTTCCTAACCATTGACATGGGTTGTCATTTGATTAACGGGATCACACCATTAGGAGAATGATGTGATTGACTTGACCCATTCCGTTAGCTTGGCACCCGATCGTTTAGTATGTTGCTATTGCTTTCTTCATGACTTATACATGTTCCTATGACTATGAGATTATGCAACTCCCGTTTACCGGAGGAACACTTTGTGTGCTACCAAACGTCACAACGTAACTGGGTGATTATAAAGGTGCTCTACAGGTGTCTCCGAAGGTACTTGTTGGGTTGGCGTATTTCGAGATTAGGATTTGTCACTCCGATTGTCGAAGAGGTATCTCTGGGCCCTCTCGGTAATGCACATCACTTAAGCCTTGCAAGCATTGCAACTAATGAGTTAGTTGCGGGATGATGTATTACGGAACGAGTAAAGAGACTTGCCGGTAACGAGATTGAAACTAGGTATTGAGATACCGACGATCGAATCTCGGGCAAGTAACATACCGATGACAAAGGGAACACCGTATGTTGTTATGCGGTCTGACCGATAAAGATCTTCGTAGAATATGTGGGAGCCAATATGAACATCCAAGTTCCACTATTGGTTATTGACCGGAGACGTGTCTCGGTCATGTCTACATAGTTCTCGAACCCGTAGGGTCCGCATGCTTAACGTTTCGATGACAGTTATATTATGAGTTTATATGTTTTGATGTACCGAAGGTTGTTCGGAGTCCTGGATGTGATCACGGACATGACAAGGAGTCTTGAAATGGTGGACACATGAAGATTGATATATTGGAAGACTATGTTTGGATATCGGAAGTGTTCCGGGTGAAATCAGGATTTTACCGGAGTATCGGGAGGTTACCGGAACCCCCGGGGACTTAATGGGCCTTAGCGAGCCTTGGTGGAAAGAGAGGAGAGGCGGCCAGGGTATGGGCTGCTCCCCCTCCCCCCTAGTCCGAATAGGACAAGGAGAGGGGGGCTGCGCCCCTCTTCCTTCTTCTCCTCCACCTCTTTCCCCTCTCTCTCCTAGTCCAACAAGGAAAAGGGGGGGGAGTCCTACTTCCGGTAGGAGTAGGACTCCTCCTGGCGCGCCCCTCTAGGCCGACCGCACCCCCCTTGATCCTTTATATACGGGGGCAAGGGGGCACCCCATAGACACAACAATTGATCATTTGATCTTTTAGCCGTGTGCGGTGCCCCCCTCCACCATAGTCCACCTCGATAATACTGTAGCGGTGCTTAGGCGAAGCCCTGCGTCGGTAGAACATCATCATCGTCACCACGCCGTCGTGCTGACAAAACTCTCCCTCAACACTCGGCTGGATCGGAGTTCGAGGGACGTCATCGGGCTGAACATGTGCTGAACTCGGAGGTGCCGTGCGTTCGGTACTTGACCGGTCGGATCGTGAAGACGTACGACTACATCAACCGCGTTGTGATAACGCTTCCGCTTTCGGTCTATGAGGGTACGTGGACAACACTCCCCCCTCTCGTTGCTATGCATCACCATGATCTTGCGTGTGCGTAGGAATTTTTTGAAATTACTATGTTCCCAACAGTGCAAGCCCTCGAGGTACGGGTGGACGAAGCACTTAATGCTTAGGGTGGGGTAAGGTTGAGATCCAGCACGCGATGTACGCGTTCCCAGAATGCTGTCGTGTACTCGGCCACGACTGCGGGCTGCTTTAGCTCAAGCAGCGAGCATAAGTGCAGGTTGTACTCCGACGACACGTCCTGGATGTCAAGGATGCATGCACACTCGTAGATGCACCGGCCATGCAAAGCGAGAGCCCGCGCTGCTCCGCATCTTGATCGAAGCTGAACCACTACGTCCACATGATTGATTCTTTGGAACACAGAGATCTTCAGCACACCATATGCTGCAAACACCTGCTGCAACACCTCCTCAGTGACCGGGTAGTATACATGGTGCACGGTGATGCAGAGAACACCGTCGGTGAACACCTCTTGGTGGCTCAACATTTCATCGAACATCTGATAGGCAGGAAGTGGGTGGTGATTTTTTGTGACTCTGAATACCATATTGTCATGTCCCAACCTATGATTGGGTTGAGAACATGATGGTACACTCGGATACAACAGGAAATGGGGTGAGAAATCAGAAAAATCAGAGTATAGGATGGGGATCAGCAAGGCATGAGATGGGGAAGGAGACGAACTGAAGGAAGGAGTAGGCTACTGCCTTGTTTCGTTTTCTGATCGATGCCTCCCTCATGTACGCTTCATCCTTTATAAGCCTTGCTGCAGATTCGTAGCTGGGCCAAGCCCAAGTCCGCTAGCCCATTTCATAGAGCAGACCCATGAAGAGTATAGACCATGACCCTTGGGCATGACAAAATCGATACAGGCGACATATGGGAACTCCTATATGCCGGCTCTTTGCGGCAAACAGCCGCAGGTTCGCATAGGCGGGTGTCTACCTTGGCCGGCCCATGAAGGAAACAACCGCCCTCGCATGGGATCGAGCACATGATCTCATGGAAGAGTCCACACGATACAACCAGTTGAGCTAACGAAGGTTATTTAACAGAGAGCAGCGTAAAGCCTTAAATACCAAACATCCAGCACTGATCTGACATATTTTTAGAAATTCAGAACGCAATTTTTTTTCTGAAACAACCCGGAGTGTTTTATGAAACACAAAAACTTTTCAACTTTGTAAACAATTTGTTTTATAAAACTGAAACATTTTCAAAAAAAGAACATTCTCTAAATTTCTGAACAAATTTGGAAACCAGGAATGTTTTCTGAAAATCCTGAACATATTTTAATTTGTGAAAAAATTGGATATATGATTTTTTTTGAATTTGTGAACAAATTTGGAAAACAGGAACAATTTTCCAAAATTCTCAAACATTTTATAATTTGCAAACAATATTTAAAAACAAGAAAGTTTTCTGAATTTGTGAGCAAATTTTGAAAACTAGAACATTTTTCGAATTTTGAGAACAATTTTCGAAAATGGAATTTTTTAAAATCCTGAACAAAAATTTATATTGCGGACATTATTTAAATTTATGAAAGTGAGAACCAAAATTTGAACCTGGGATCAAAAAATATTTGAAACGCCGAACATTGTTTTGAAACATTAAGCATTTTCTAATTTAGAGAAAAATTGAACATGGGAACAAAAAACTGAATATCCCGAATAATTTTTGAATTTACAAAACATTTTTTTAATCAGGAACAATGTGAAAATCCTAAACTAAATTTGAAAATGCGAACAGTTATTAATACATAATAAATTAAATAATGGAACCATTATTGAAAATTTGGAAATTCTAAACGTTTTTGAGTTTTAGAACATTTTTTAAAATGAAGTAAACAATCTTTTAACTTCTGAACATTTATCGAAATTTGTGAACAAAATTTGAAAAACTGAAATATTTCTTTATTTCTAAAGTTTTGTTAAAAAAATGAAAATGAAAAAGGAAAGAAAAAATAAACAAAGAAAATAAAAAACGAAAAGGAAAGAAAAGAAAACTGAAAAAAAGTATAAAAACAACAGGAAAATAACTAAAAAGAAACAGAGATAGGCATAAAACCGGTTAATGAATCTTCCCTTACCTTCTAGAAGGTTCCTAAACCACGAAAAAGCAGACTGGAACCTTCCCAAAACCGCCCGGCACTGTAGCACAACTTTGCTGATGATTGCGCCGGCCCATGTCGATCGTTGGTCGCTCGCGACTGTGCGAAGTGTCGACAATCTGCCGCAGAATGCAGCACATGGGATTTTCCGTGACATATAGCCCTCCCAAATGCAGTACAACTCTTGGTGGATCCTATTTGGCGACTTGGCCGCCCGGCAAAGCCCGGAAGCCCCATATTTTTTTATTTAGTTTAATTGATTTTTTCTTTTCTGTTTTTATTTTTCAAATAATTCATCAAAGTTCTATTTTTCCAAATAATTGCGTATTTTGAAAAATATGTTCAGGAAATCATAAAATGATCGTGAATTCAGAAAATAAATGTTCATGATTCTGAAAAAATGTTCGTGATTTTGGAAAAATGTTCCCATATCCAAAATATGTTCATGATTTGAAAAAATGTTCGTGTATTCAGAAAATGATCATGACTTTTTTTACAAAAATCCTGAGTTCAAATAATGTTCACGATTTATTTTAAAATGTTCACTAAAAACAAAAAATGTCCATGAATTC